>NW_023643598.1:59156-86418 GCF_015228065.2 Penaeus monodon | reverse complement strand
TATATATATATATATTATTATATAATATTATATATATGTATATATATATATATATATATTTGTGTGTGTGTTATATGTGTGTGTGGGGTGTTTGTGTGTATAAATGTGTCTGGGCGAAAATATATATATATATATATATATATATATATATATATATATATATATATATATATATATGTACACACATACCCCACACACACACACCACACACACACACACACACACACAGATAATATATAAATATATATATATATATATATATATATATATATATATATATATATATATATGCATATATAATAAATGCATATATTTATATATGTTAAGTTATATACTATAGATATATATAAAAAAAAAAGAAAAAAAAAAAATATATATATATATTTATTTATTTATATATACTATATTTATATATGTATTTGTATATTTACATACATACATACATACTTTCCCTACATACATACTATATATATATATATATATATATATATATATATATATATATGTGTGTGTGTGTGTGTGTGTGTGTGTGTGTGTGGTTTTGTGTGTGTGTATGTGTGTGTGTGTGTGTGTGTGTGTGTGTGTGTGTGTATACCCTACTCCATAACATAACCTACTCCAAACTTAACCCAATCTAACTTTACCTAACATAATCTAACCTAACATAAAACTAAGCTAAGCTACTCTAACCTATCCTCTCCCAATGTAATCAATCTTAGCCTATTCTAACTTTACCTAAACCTAATAAGCATAACCTAACATAGCCGAAACCTAATAAGCATAATCTAATCTAAACCTACTGTTAATGAGCATAATCTAAATTAACCTAAGCCTAACCTCACCCAAAGCTAACCTTACTTAAACCTAACCTAATCTATGCCACCTACCTTATCCTAATTAACGTAAGTAGTGTCGTGATTCTAAGATATGACATCCAGCATTTTGTCGACTTCATGTTATGGTCCTACAGAAGACGCCAGCAAATGTTAAATTTTATGCTACCTGATAACTTACAGTAAGTGTACAAACGTACTTGGAGTACTGTATCAATTATGTTGCAGAACAGTCAACTGAAATTATAGAGGTAAGCCTTGAAGTGATTCTGCACATAAATAAAAAGTGAAAGTGAAGTAAAATGGAAATGTATGCTAATTGAAAAATTAAGTGTACAAAGGTAAGGCTTAGATTAGCTTGGGTTAGATTTCGGTTAGGATAGGTTAGGTTAGGTAGGTTGGGTTAAACTGGGTTGAGATGGGTTAGGTTTACTAGTTAAAATTAGGTTATTTTTTTTAGTTTAGTTTAGGTTAGGTTATGTCATGTTTATTAGTTTTGTTTAGGTTAGGTTAGGGTACATTAGGTCAAGGTAGGTTAGGTTATATTTATTAGTTTAGGGTAGATTCGGTAGCTGGAATTGCTTTAAAAAGTAAATGCTGATGTAGTTTCTTCTCTTTCTCTATTTATAAATAAATAAATAAATAAATAAATAAATAAATAAATAAATAAATATATTATATTATATATATATATATATATATATATATATATATATATATATATATATATATATATATATCTTCTTGGAGAGATCTATACTTCAGCAAGGAATTGTTATTATATTACGAATTTAATCATGAATGTCCATGTATATATATACATATAAGTATATATATATATATATATATATATATATATATATATATATATATGTGTGTATTATATATATATATATTTTATATATATATATATAATATATATATATATATTATATATTATATATTATAACGTCAATAATATAGGGGTTAACATTTTATTTTATTTTATTGGGGATAGAAAAATACGAAGAAAGTGAATAATGTAGTCATCATAGAAAACACAATGTCCGATTATTGTAAGGATAAACAAAGATCATGTAGAACGGAAAATATTTAAACGTAGAATCATTCTATACAATTACTGAATCTGCTTTTTTAGGTGAATTATAGATACCCAATCAATAAACTAAAAATAAAAATGAAAATTATTTATCACTACCCAACACAAGGTTCATTTTTCGAAGGTTCAAAAGTCAACATTGCTAGAAGTTTAGTGTTTCCTTATACCTAAATGAATACCCAAAATGCATTTTCCAAAGGTCATAAAATGAATACTTTTAAATGTCAATTGTTCCCATATACCTAAGCTAACCTAAACTTTTCCGAACCTAACCTAAACCTTAGCTGCATAAAGTAACAATTCTAGTCTAACCTTATGATCCTAGCTTAATCTTACCTTACGATTTTAGCCTAACTCAACGATCCTAACCTAAGCGTCACTTAAACTAACCCATATCTAACCTAACCTAAACCAACCTATACCTAACTTTACTTAACGATTGAGCCCTAACTTAATATTTCTAACCCTTTCTAAACATCTTAACGATCCTAACCAAACCATTCTTACCTAAATGTAACCTAAACTAACCTAACCCATATCTAACCTAAGCTAAACCTAACCCAATCCAACCTATCTAACATAACCTAAACTAAAAAAACGATTCTACCCTAATATTTCTAACCCTTCCTAACTTTACGATTCTAAAGTTACGATTCTAACTTAAACTAAACCTAGCCTAACGTTTACGTTTCTAACTTAAACCAAACCTAGCCTAACCTAACTTAAACCTACTCTAATCCTAACCCAATCTAAACATTACCTAACCCAACCTAAACTTATCTAACCTAAACCTAACCTTATTAAGCGAACCTACCTGCCTAAATTACATTTAACCTAAACTAATCTTTCGAATCTTACCTAACCTAACCTAAACCTAATCTAACCTAGTAATGTAAATGTATACCAAACTAATCCTTATGGTTATAACATAACCGAACAATTCTGACTTAAGCAAACCATTCTAAACTAACCTAACTTAACCTAACCCAACCCAACTTAAATTTACGTTACCTAACGTAACCTAAACGTATTTTAAATTAACTTAACCCTTACCTAGCCTAACCTATATCTAACTTGACCTGACCTAACCTAATCTAACCTACACCTAACCGAAATATAAAATAAACCTAACCTACCTAATCTAACTACAACCTAACCTAACCTAAGCTACCTACCTAAATGCAACCTATCCAAAACCTAACCTAACCCAAAATAACGATTCTAACCTAACCAACCCTTACTGTTCTTACAATATCTAACCATTTTAACCTAAACGTAAACTAACCTATCCTAACTTAAAATAACTATTCTAACCTAACATAACACAACGTTTCTAGCTAAACTACCCTTATGATTCTGTTTTTAACCCTAATTTAACGTAACTAACTTAACCTAACCCAATAAACTCATCCAACTTATCCTTATCTTGCCTAACCTAACAAAAAAAAAAAAAGGCAGAGAGGGATAGCAAGAACGAGAGGGAGAGAGAGAGTGAGGAAGAGCAAGGGGGAGTGAGAGAGAGGTCAAAAGGAGCAAGCGAAATGTCTAAGATGAAGAGAGAGAGGGAGAGAGAGACAAAGAGCAAGAGGGAGACACAGAGAGAAGGAGGTAGAGGTAGAGAGAAAGATGGAGAAAAAAAAAAAAAGGGGAGACATAGAAGAAAGAAGAGAGACAGAGAGATGAATATACATATATATATATATATATATATATTATATTATATATATATTATATATATTATAGTACATATATATATGTATATTATATATATTATATATAAAATATATATAATATATATATATATATATATAAATTACGAAAATTTGATGATGATAACGGTAATAATGATGATAATCAGATAATTATGATGAAAATAACAGGACTTGTGTCCATATTTGAAAAGGGTAAAAGAAAAAAAACCCCAAAAGCCGAAAAAGCGGCAAAATCTAGCTTTTGAGAGTATACTCCAAATTGATGTTTTTTTTCGATTTCTTTGATGTTTTTTGGCAATTATTAGGGTAATAATAATAATAATAATTACCAGAATTGTATTAATCATGACAATAATGATGATAAAAATGAGAATAAAGAGAATTTTGATGACATTTGATGATTATTAATATTATTAATATTATCAGTATTATTATTATTATTATTATTATCATCATCATCATCACCATCATCATCATCATCATCATCATCATCATCATCATCATCATCATCATCATCATCATCATCATCATCATCATCATCATTATTATTATTATTATCATTATTATTATTATTATTATTATTATTATTTTATTATTATTATTATTTTCATTATTAGTATTATTACCAAAAAAAAAATCATAAAAGTAATAATAATAATAATAATAATAGTAATTAATAAAGTATATAAATAATAATAGTCGTTATAATATTGTTATTATTATCATTACTATTATTTCTACTGGTAGTATAATTGTCATTTTGGTTGCCATATTGTCATTCTGATTGTCATATTGCCATTCAGGCTGCCAAATTGTCATTCTGGTTGTTTTATTATTATTCCGGTTGCAATATTGTCATTCTGGTATCATTCTGTCATTCTGGTTGCCATATTGATGTATTTTTCCTTTTGACTCTCGCATGAAATACATCTTGAGTCATGTTTTTATTACTGATTTTGTTTGTATATTGTGATCTTCAAGTTTATTATTTTACATGATGACTAATCAATAAAAATGAACACATTTTGAAATTGATAATTCTACACATTTTAAATTGAATCGTTTTTATTTCAGTCAACTGAAATTACGTAATTGGTTGATTGATGTACACAATTGCTTCCGTTAATAATGAATTTTTCCCTTTTTAAATTTATTATTACGGTTTTTATGTCTAATCCTCCATTCAGCAGATGATTTTGATCCGCCCAGTGCACTAATTACCCTCATTAATCCCCACTAATAAGGAGAGGATAATGATTTATTATCATTTATTGTTTATTTTCTATATACATTTTATGATAATTTTTGATGATTATGTTTGTTATTCATTCATAAATTAAATATATTATTATTATTGTATCTGTTATTTACTCACTTATCATTTTCATGATTGTATTCATTATTTATTTATATTTTTATCATTTTAGTGTTGTATTTATTATTTGGTATTTTTTTTTATTATTGATACTATTGTATTTATCATTTATTCAATATCTTTTATTACTGAATTTCTCCTTTATTTTATCTATTTCTCTTTATTTTTTTCCTTTTTTCTTAATTCTTAATTTTATCGTTTTCATGTATTGTTTTTTTCTTACAATTAATATATAAATATATATATATATATATATATATATATTATATATATATATATATATATATATATATATATATATATTATTCCACTTTCCTTGTTCTTCTTATTATTCAACTTATTTTTTTCTTCTTATTATTATTAATCTTATTCTCTTCTTATTGTTCCATTTTATTTGGATCGCTTCTTCCTCTTTTCGTCTTCTTATTTTTCTTTGTCTCATTCTTCCCTTATTGCTTCGCTTTATTTGGATGGCTTCTTTCCCCTTTTTCTGTTCCCTCCGAGTCTCCGGCTGCGCCCTTGAGGAGCGTCGTCGTTCCAGCCAATAGGGAGAAGACTCCCGCTGGATGATCCAATGGCGGGCCTCCTTCCTCGTCGAGCCCCACCTCCTCCTCCACCTCTGGAATGCCATTGGCCGAGTCTCTATGTGGGGGCGGAGCTTAGTGCCAGTTGGAGGTGTGGCTGAGGGAAGAGAGGCGCCGAGGGGGCGGAGCCTCCTGCTGTTGGGGGTGCGGCCAGCATGAGAGGTGTGCGGGGTCAGAGGCGCACACACACACACACTTACACACACACACATGCACACACATACACACACATACACACACACATACACATAATAGATAATAGATTGATAGATTAATAGATAGGTAGATATGTATTCATACATATGTGGTGTATGTATATGTACAGTATATATATATATATATATATATATAATATATATTATATATTATATATATATTATAATATTTATATGTTGTATGTGTTTCTGTGTGTATAAGTATGTACATATCTATGCTTTTTTATGACCAGTTAGCTAAGTGCTATCTACCTACCTTCCTACCTACACTTATTCTACTTACCTACATATCTACGTATCTAGTTATCTACCTACCTACCTACTTACCTACTACGTATCTGTCCCATCTATCTACCTACCCATCTCTCCTTGCTAGTCAACCTTCTTAGCTGCCCATCTATCTATCTGTGTATCCACCTGCCTATATATCTTGGTTTGGTTAAATTACGTTAGGTTTAGTTGTATTTTGTTATATTACGTTAGGGTAGGCTTGAATAGGTTAGATTTGGTTTGGTTAGGTTTGGTTAGGTTAGGTTTTGTTTTTATTTTAAATTAGGTAGGTTGGTTTTGGTTAGGTTAGCTGAAGTTTAGTTGGGATAGATTATGTTATTTTATGCTAGCTTAGGGTTTTGTTGGGTTAGGATACGTTTAGGTTAGTTAAATTATATTAAGTTTAGTTAGGTTTAGATTTGGTTAGGTTAGGTTAGGTTAGGTTTAGTTATCTTCGGTTGTATTAGATTAGAATAGGTTTAATTATTTTGTCCTGTTATGTTATGATAGATTAGGTTTTATTAGGTTAGATGTATTTATGTTATGTTATGTTATATTATGTTTAGGTATAGTCCCGGTTAGGTTTCGTTGGATGAGATTCCGTTAGTTAATTTAGATTCGGTTTATTTAGGTCAGAGAAGTTTATTACGTTATGTTGTGTTATGTTAGATTAGTTTTTGTAGGTTAGGTTAGATTAATCTCATGAAGTTAGTATGGATTAGATTACGTTTATTTTACTAGGGTTTAGTAAGATTTGGTTTGGTTAAGTTAGTTTAAGTTAAGATAGGTTGCTTTAGTTTCGTTAGATTAGCTTAAGCAAATCGATTTGGTTTAGTAGGTTTTTGGGTTTGGAATGGGTGTTTTGCTACGTTAAATGTTTACATTTAGTTCATTAGTTTAGACTAATTTAGGATTGGTTAAGTTACATTATATAACCCAACGTAAGTAATGTAATCCATCATTATTTAACCTAACCTAACTAAACCTAATAATACTCAACATAACCTAAATAAACTAATATTAATTAAAATAACCTATTAACATACGATAATTTAACGTAAATTGATCCTAATCTAAACTAATGAATCTACTTACCCAAAGCAAACTAACTTACCCTAACCTAACTAACTTACCTAAACCAAACCTAACCTCATTACTAAACTAAATCTACTCTAACCTAACTTGCTAACATAGCCTAACTGAACCTGAACTAAAGTCAACATACATCAGCTAATCAAAACCCACCCATACCTAGCCTCACAAAACCCAAAACCCAAATTACTGGACATAACATAATCTAATCAATCTAACCTAACTTAACTGAACCTAACCTTAACTAAATGAATCTGATTTAACGAGATTTAACCTAACCTAATTGAAACCAGCGTACTATCTAATTCAACCTAACCTTTTGTCCTCCTTCGCAGGCATTTTCAACCGCAGAGAGACGGGCTCCTGAAGGAGGCAGCTGATCGCAGGACCGGAGCTTCTCCAGGTTGCTGTGCCCCCGCGGGTCATGCAAACCCTTGACCCATACGTGCTCGTGAAAGGCCTCTGCACTCCAGTACTCCCTCGCCCCCCCCCCACTGTCTCTCTTTTTCCTTCCCTCTCTCTCTTCAACTCTCTTACTCTCACATTTTGCCCTTATCATTCTCTTTCTCCCTGTCTCTCTCTCCTACCCTCTAGATTTTTTTATTCTTCCCTATCGCTATTTACTCCTCAGTCTCTCTCTCTTTCTCTTCTCCCCCCTTTCCTTTCTCTCTCTCTCTCTTCTTTATCTCTCTCTTCTTTATCGCTCTCTTTCTCTCTTTTTATCGCTCTCTTTTTATATATATATATACACATTTCTTCTTTTCCCTCTTCAAACTCTCTATCTTTCTCTCTTTTATGCCGTTCCCTCTACTTCTCTATATTCCAAGGAATATATATATATATATTATAAAATAATATAATATATATTATATATATATATTATATATATATATGTATATATATACCTAATATATATATATATATATATATATATATATATATATATAGAGGTAGCTAGGTGCGATTCTTTATGAGGTAAATTCTTATTTTTTCTCTTTGGCCAGGCAAACCTAACGATTAGGTGGGAAAATATCCCTTTGAAGACAAGTTCGTTAAAAAAATGAATTTAGTTACAAAAAAGGCTAATAACTTTGAAAAACTAAAACACTAATTAAAAGAAAACTTAAAGTTATAACTAAATTATTTTTCTTTCGTTATGTCCCTAAACACGCTCCCACGTGGTGATGAATGTGGCACTACATAGAGAGGTGCTCTCATAATTAATGCTAATAGGCTTCCATAAAACACGAAAAAATAAAACAGGAGAAAAAAAAAAAATATATATATATGTAAACTAAATACCCCCCGCTCCTGGGACATCCGTCGGCCTATTCTTCCACAAGAGAGGATGGTGTCCGCCTCCCCGACAGTCGGTGTCCAACTAGCTCCGTCCATCCAGCCTGTATTAAGGGGAAGAAAGGGAGCAGGTCTACACTTTTAAAACCCGGAGTGAAGGGACCGTAGAGTATATTTTGGGGACACTGCGGCTTATACACGAGGTCGGGCTGCCGAAAATAGAAATCCATAAATTTGTGCTTAATTTTTCATTATAACCCCACAGTCCACTACAATAACAAAAATGATGATAATAATAATAATAAAATAATTAAGTTCTTATAATATTGTTATTATTATTATTATTGTTATTATTGTCATTTTTATTACCTTTATTATTAGTATAATTTAAAAAAATACTTATTATAACTGTAAAAAATAGAAAAAAACGATAATAAGAAAATGATATAAATAATGATTATAAAATTTTCTATTATTAAAGTTGTTGTTATTAGTATAATTGCAAAAAAATATATCTAGCTGAAATAATTGCAGTGATAATGATAATAATGATGATAATAGTTGCTATAATAATGATAAAGCTGATAATAATGCTGATAGTGATGATAAAACTGATAATAATGTTTTATAATGATGATAATGATGTTGATGATAACGATGATAACGATGATAATAATGGTAATAATAGTAATCGTGTCCATCTATATTAAAAAAATAAAAAAAAACCCTAAAGTCGAAAAAAAGCAAAATCTAGCGAAATATAGCCTTCTGGAGAATACTCGAAACCCTGTTTTTTTTTGATTTCAATGATGATTTTGGCAATTATTAGGATAATTTAAAAATAATAATAATAATAATAATAATAATAATAATAAGAATTGTATTAATCATGAAAATTAATTATGATAAAAATGAGAATGATGAAAATTTTCATAAAATTTTTTATTATTATTATCATTTTATTATTATTATTATTATCATTATCATTAAATTTTTATTTTTATTATTTTTATTATTTATTATCATTTTTACTAATATTAATATTATCATTATTGCTATTATTATTTATAAATTATCATTATTATTATTGTCATTATTATTATTATTATTTATTATTATTATTAGTTTTTACTTTTATTATTTTTTATTACAAAAAATGTATTATAACTGTAATAATAATAATAATAATAAAAATGATTAATAATAATAGTTCTCACAGTATTGTTATTATCACTATTATTATTATTGGTATTATTGTCATTACTATTACAATTTTTGATAGTATAATTGCAAAAATACTTATTATAACTGCAATAAATACAATAATAACGATAATAATTGAAATGATGGTATAAATAATGATTATGAAATCGTTATTATTGTTATAACTATTATTATTATTGTTGTTATAATTAGTATAATTGCAAAAAATATATCATAGCTGCAATAATTACAATGATAATGATAATAATTGCAATAATTATGATAAATTTGACAATAATGATGATAATGATGATGAAAGCGATAATAATGATGATAATGATGATAATAATCATGAAAATTTCAGTAATCGTGTCGATTTATAATAAAAAAAAGGAAAAAGAAAAGAAAAAAAAAAACAATGGCCGTAAAAGCGGGAAAATCTAGCGAAATATAGTCTTTTCAGAGTATACTCCAAAATGCCGTTTTTACGATTTCAATGATGATTTTGTCAATTATTAGGGTGATAATGATAATAATTATCAGAATTGTATTAATCATAACAGTAATGATGATAAAAAGGAAAATAAAGAGAGTTTCGATAAAATTTTCATATATTATTATTGTTATTATTATTATTTTTATTATTATCCTTATTATTATTATTATATTATCATTATTATTATTATTATCATTACTATTCCTATTATTTTTTTTTATTACTTTTTTTGTTAGTATTATGAATCCAATAATAAAATAACCATGCTAAAAATGATAATATAATGATAGTAGTTCTCATGATATTGTTATTCTTTTATTATTGTCACTATTATTACTTTTAATAGTAGTATAATTAAAAAAACAATTATCATAACAGTAATAATTACAATAATAATGCTGATAATAAAAATGATGATATAAATAAATATTATATAATAGTCATTATTGTTATTACTATTATCATTGTTATCATTATTAAAAATAATTGCAAAAAATATATCTTGGATGTATAATTGCAATGATAATGATAATAATGATAATAATTGCAATAAAGATGATATAAATGACAATGATGATGATAACGATAATAATGATGATAATGATGATAGTAATCATGATAATAATAGTAATTGTGTTAAATCATAATAATAATAAAAAAAAAAAAAAATCCAAAAGTCGAAAAAGCGGCAAAATATAGCCTTTTGAGAGTATACTAGAAATTGGCGTTTTTTTTATTTATTTCACTGATGATTTTGGCAATTATTAGGGTAATAATGATAATGATTATTAGGCTTACATTAATAATGACAATAATGATGATAGAAATAAGAATAATAAGAATTTTGATAAAATTTTATCATTATATTAATATTATTATCTTTATTATTATTATTATTATTATTTTATTATCATTATTATTATTATTATTAATATCATTATTATTATTATTATTATTATATTATTATTATTGTAATTATTGTTATCGTTATTGCTATTATCATTATCATTATTATTACTCTTATTATTATCATTATCATTTCTGTTATCATTATTATTATTTTCATCATTATTATTATTATTACTTATTATTATTATTATTATTAAAATTTTCAAAATGTATCATAAATGTAATACTTACAATAATCATAATAATAATGACAATAATAATAATAATTGTCATGATATTGTTATTATTATTATTATTATTGGTGTTGTTATTATTGTTATTATATTACTTTCATTAGTATTATAATTGCAAAAATAATTATCATAACTATAATAATTAAAATTATGAAAAAAATAATGATTATAAAATCGTTATTATTGTTATTATTATTGTTAATACGATTATTATTGTTCCTATTATTAGTATAATTGGAAAAAATATATATACCATAGCTGGAATAATATCAATGATAATGACTATAATCAGGATAATAACAGTAACCGTGTCATTTATAATAAAAAGGAAAGAGAAAAAAATTCCCAAAACACGAAAAAGCGACAAATTCTATCGAAATAAAGCGTTTTTGTGAGTATATTCCAAAAGGGCGTTTTTCCGTTTGCAATGATGAAAGATTTGTATTAATCATTACAATAAGGATAATAAAAATGAGAAAAGGAGAATTTGATAAAATTTGATTATTATTGTCATTGTAATTATTATTACTATAATTATTATTATTATCATTATTATTATTATTATCATTAATTATTATTATTATTGTTATTATTAATTTTATTATTGTTGTTATTGCTACTATTATTATTATTATTATTATTATTATTATTATTATTATCATTATTATTATTATTTTTATTATCATCATCATCATCATCATCATTATTATTTTTATTATCATTATTATTATTATTAGGATTACTTTTCTTCTTAGTATAATTTTTTAAAATGTATTATCACTGTAATAATAACAATAATAATTATAATAATAATGATAATAATATTAGTTCTCATAATATTCTTTTTATTATTATTATTATAATAATAATTATTATTATTATTGTTATTATATTATTATTAAATTTTTATTATTATTATTATTATTATTGCCATAATTATTACTTTTATCAGTACTATAAATCCAAATTATTATAACAGTAATAATTACAATAATAACGATAATAATCCAAATGATGACATATATAATGATTATAAATAATTACTATTGTTATAATTATTTTTATCACTATTATTGTCGTTATTATTATTAGTATGATTGCAAAAATATATATCATAGCTGCAATAATTACAATGATAATAATAATAATGATGATTATAATTGCAATAATGACGATAAAGATGATAATAATGATGATAATGATAATGATAACGATAATAATGATGATAAAAAGGCGTTTTTTTTTCCATTTATTTGATGATTTTGGCAATTATTAGGGTAATAATGATAATAATTACCAGAATTCTATTAATCATGACAATAATTATGATAAAAGTGAGAATAAAGAGAATTGGATAACATTTCATGATTATTAATATTATTACAATTATCATTATTATCATTATCATTATTATTATTAATAATATTATCATAATTATAATTATTATTGTTATTGTTATTATTATTATTATCACATTTAAAAAAAAATATTATCATTTTTTATTATTATCGTTATTATTATTATTGTTATTATTATTATTACTTTAATTATTAACATTATTGCCAAAAAATATATTCTAACTGTAGAAATAACAATAATAAAAGTAATAAGTATAATAATAATAATAATAGTTATAATATTGTTATTAATACTATTATTGTTATTATTATCATTATCATTATTTTACTGGTAGTATAATTGTAAAAATAATTATTATAACAGTAATAATTACAGTAATAAACGATATTAATTAGAATAAAGATATAAATAATTATATAAAAAACGTTATTACTGTTATATTTATTGTTATTACTATTATTATTGTAGTTGTTATTAGTATAGTTGTAAAATTAATATTATAACTGCATAATTGCAATAATAATGAAAATAATTGCAATAATGATGATAATAATTGCAATAATGATGATAATGATGATGATAATGATGATGAACAATAATAATGATGACAATCCATGATAATAATGATGATCATAAAAGGAATTGTGTCCATATATAATAAAAAGATAAAAGAAAAAATCCCAAAGTCGAAAAAGCTTCAAAATCTAGCGAAATATAGCCATTTGAGAGTATACTCCAAAATGACGTTTTTTTCCCATTCATTTGATGATTTTGGCAATTATTAGAATAATAATGATAATGATTACCAGAATTCTATTAATCATGGCATAATGATGATAAAAGTAAGAATAAAGAAAATTTTGATAACGTTTAATGATTATTACATTATTACTATTATCATTATTATTATTATTACTATCATTATTATCATTAATACTATTATTATTATTATTATTATTATTATTATATTGATATTATATTACTGTTAACTTATTAGTATTATTGCCAAAAAATATATTATAACTGTAATAAAAACAATAATAATAATAATAAATATAATAATAATGATAATAATCTTATAATATTGTTATTAATATATTATTGTTATTATTATCATTATTATTATTTTTACTGGTAGTATAATTACAAAAATAATTATTATAACAGTAGTAATTACAGTAATAACGATATTAATTAAAATAATGATATAAATAATTATTATAAAAACGTTATTATTGTTATTATTATTGTTATCACTATCATCATTGTAGTTGTTATTAGTATAGTTTTAAAAATGTATTTCATAAAAGCAATAATTGCAATATAATGATAATTATTGCAATAATGATGATAATAATTGCAATAATGATGATAATGATGATAATGATGATAATGATGATGATAACGATAATGATGATGATAATCATGATAATAATGATGATAATAACAAGAATTGTGCCCAATATATAAAAAAGGTAAAAGAAAAAATCCCAAAACTCGAAAAAGCGGCAAATCTACCGTAATATAGCCTTTTGAGAGTTTACTCCAAAATGAGTTTTTTCCATTAATTATGATTTTTTGGCAATTATTAGGGTAATAATGATAATGATTACGAGAATTCTATTAATCATGACAATGATGATGATAAAAGTGAGAATAAAGAAAAATTTTGATAACATTTGATGATTATTATTACTATTACTATTATCATTATTATTATCATTATTATTATTTTTTAATATTATTATTATTGTTTTTTATTGTTATTATTATTATTATTATTATATTATTATACTTTAATTATTAGTATTTTGCCAAAAATATATTAGAACTGTAATAATAACAATAATAAATGTAATAAGTATAATAATAATAATAATAATCGTTATAATATTGTTATTAATATATTAATATTGTTATTACTATTATTATTAATTTTTACTGGTAGTGTATGTAAAAATAATATTATAACAGTAATAATTACAGTAATAACGATATTATAAAAAAGATGATATAAATCATCATTATAAAAATTTATATATGTTATTACTAAATATTGTAGTTGTTATTAGTATAGTTGTAAAAATATATATTATAAAAGCAATAATTGCAATAATAATGATAATATTGCAATAATGATGATAATATTGCAATAATGATGATAATGATGATATAATGATGATAATGTAGTAATGATGATGATAACGATAATAATGATGATAATCATGATAATAATGATGATAATAACAAGAATTGTGTCCATATATAATAAAAAGGTAAAAGAAAAAAAATCCCAAAAGTCAAAAAAAAGCGGCAAAATTTAGCGTAATATGGCCTTTAGAGAGTTTACTCCAAAATGACGTTTTTTACATCATCTGATGATTTTGGCAATTATTAGGGTAATAAAAATAATAATTACGAGAATTGTATTAATCATGACAATAATGATGATAAAGTGAGAAGAAAGAGAATTCGATAATATTTGATGATTATTAATACTATTACTATTATCATTATTATTATCATCATCATTATTATTATTATTATTAATAATATTATTATTATTATTTTTATTATTATTATCATTACTTTGATTATTAGTATTATTGCCAAAAAATATATTAGAACTGTAATAACAACAATAATGAATGTAATAAGTATAATAATAATAATCGTTATAATATTGTTATTAATATTTATTGTATTATTATCATTATTATTATTTTTACTGGTAGAGTAATTGTAAAAATAATTATTATATGAGTAATAATTACAGTAATAACGATATTAATTAAAATAATGATGTAAATATTTATTATAAAAATGTTATTATTGTAATTATTATTGTTATTACTATTATTATTGTAGTTCTTATTAGTATAGTTGTAAAAATATATATGATAACTGCAATAATTGCAATAATAATGATATTAATTGCAATAATGATGATAACAATTGCAATAATGATGATAATGATGATAATGATCATGATAACGATAATAATGATGATAATCATGATAATAATTATGATAACAACAGGAATTGTGTCCATATATAATAAAAAGGTAAAAGAAAAAAAATCCTATAAGTCGAAAAAGCAGCAATATCTAGCGAAATATAGCCTTTTGAGAGTATACTCCAAAATTACGTTTTTTTCCATTCATTTGATGATTTTGGCAGTTATTATGATAATAATGATAATAATTACCAGAATTTGGATAACATTTGATGAATATTAATATTATTACTATTATCATTATTATTATTTTCATTATTATTATTATTATTATCATTATTGTTATTATTATTATTATTATTATTATTATCATTATTATTATTATTATCATTATTATTATTATTATCATTATTATTATTATTATCATTATTATTATTATTACTTTAATTAGTAGTATTATTGCCAAAAATATATTGTTACGCCGACCGCCTCGTCTCTCTGCCACCAACACAAGCAGGCTAGGCAGACGGCGTGCTATCCACAGGGTCGTGAACACTGAACAGCTCCAAGAGGCACCGAGCACCACAGCCTCCAGAACAACAGGAGGGAAACGCCAAGTGGCGAGCAGGACACGAAATAAACACAGAATCACAGTCTTTCCTTTATTTACACAAGTTATTTACCCGTACACTTTTCTATAGGCCCAATACAGGGGGAAACCAGCATGCCACACTGCACGATACAGCTTATAACAGGGCAACACAAAGTTATATCAGGTCACAAGGGCACACACGAGGTCTTCACAGGAGCAGCACCCAACCGCGTCTCTCGGCTTGTTCCTCCGCTCCTCCGCTCACTGCCAGCTGCGTCATGTTTGCCCAGGTCCCTTCATGTTAACACATGCACAGGTCATCCTTTTCATGTTAACACACGTTTCGCACAGAGACAAAGACCCACTGGCGTAGCACTATCCCCCCTATCAAGCAGACGACCCGTCTGCTCTGACATACCTAAACATGAAACAAACTACAGAAAATTTAAATAAATTCAGTTCTCAGAAACACAAAAATCTTTCATCCAGCGCGGCTTTCTTCGCTCTCGCTGGGGTCGCTCTGGAGGAGGTGTGGGCGGTGGTAGATTGGCAGTGGCACCCAGAGGGTATCTCCTGTACCCAAGACCTGGCTCATGGTCACCATTGACGTCTGCTGCATCGCCCTCACCATCCAAATGCTCGTCCTCATCTCGGTCAGCGTCTGCCACGTCCTCATCGCCGCTACTGGGGCTAACGTCATCTTCTTTTTCACCATGGCCCCAGGAGTAACTTCCTGGCCCATGGTAACGCCACAGCCGGTGTGCCAAGTCCTCGAGGAAGTCAGGCAACGGCCCCACACCAACCAACTCCTCGCTCCCCGACGTCTCTTCTGGATGCTCCACTTCCTCACAAGTGCCCAGCTTTGCACCAGCTGGCACCTTCAGGTCCTTATTGGAGAAGTTAGCTACCAACACCTGTAACTAACCTCTCCCCTGGTCCAACAAGGCTCCGCCCGACCGCTACGCCATCAGCCAGCTGCAGGTTTTGAATGGGCTCCATGAGGCCCTCTACTTCACGCATCATTCTTGACAGTTGACACCGGATTCTAGACTCTGTCCTGGGGGCAAGGTGCCAGTCGCTCAGCCGTAACTACCTCTGCACAGCCAACCTCTGGAAGCAAGGGCACATCTTCACCGTGCACCCTCACCAGCTTCCGTCCAAGGTCGACACACGCCTTACTCTGCGTCAGGTAGTCAAGGCCCAGCAAGCAGTGCTCGTCCAGATCGGCCACATACACCGGCAGCCGCTGCACCGTGCTGCCCACGCCCAATACGAGCCTCTACTGGCCCCTTGAGCTGCACACAATGCCCCGTGACACCACACAGTCTCTGTGGTGCATCTGGAAGTCGCATTATGGCCAACATATCAGGCCGCACTAGGGTCTTCTCAGCCCAGTGTCCACTGTCAGGCGGCATGGCTTCCCATCTACTGAGCCCTTCACCTGCTGGTTCGACGGCAGCTTACCCAAGTCGAGGCCCAGGAACCGAGGACGGCTGGGTTTCGGCCCCCTTCTCCAGCCTGTCCGAGTTTTCCGCCTGTACCACTTCCTTAGCCTTAGGACATGCACTCGGATGGTGACCATACCTACCACAGTCCTTGCAGCACTGCTGGAAGGCATCAGAATCCGTCCGGTTGAGAGGACGTGTTCTCCGCTCCCCTGACACTGACTACGTCTGTGCCCTATCCTCTCCGCAGCCCCAACACAAGCCTTGGAAAGTTCTCGGGCTCACCATCTTCAATGCTATTTTCTCCACTTAGCCTTCCGGCCCGGAGGTCACGTGGGGCTAAGCAGCTGGCCCTAGGCCACTCGTTGCCTTCAGGAAGGCCTCGAACTCCAAGGCCCTCGCCAGCGCCACCTGCAGGTCCTCAGGGTATGCCTGCTTGATGTAGATTTGCAGCTGCTGGTCCTGTAAAGCGTCAACAAAGAAATCACGGGCCAGGACCACGATCATCTCTTCCGCAGCCGCAGGGTACGACCTCCTTACCAGCGCCTCCACATCCTGCGCCAGCTGGGACAGTGTCTCGCCACGCTCACGAGTCCGCTTCTTCAAGTGGGCCCGATATACCTCGGCCTGGTGGTGGTGCCCGAAACGGCGTTTCAAAGCCTCTGCCACGCTGGTGTAAGAGGCCTGTTGGGATGCCGCAGATGCCCCAACACTTCCACCGCGGGGCCCCTTAGCGCTGTTACCAGCTGCAGGGCCTTCTCTTCCTGGCTCCAGCCCTGGCAGATGCCAGCATTTCAAAATTGGGCAACATATGCCTCCAGGCCACCTTCCCGTCGTACTCAGCTGGCTTACGCCTCACAGAATGTCTGGAGGCCGAGGGGCTGACACACCTGGGGGGGAGGAAGGGGGTGAGGGAGGCAACGAGGGGGTTGACCGGGTCGAGTTTGCCGCCACCTATACCCAAGGGAGCGGTTCCGATGGGTTCCCAGCTTCTGTAGCGACCACTGCTGCGACACGACGCTGCGAGGCCCGGGGGTTTCCTGCCACAGACCCCAGGCAGACCAAGTAAATCTGACACTCTGGCATCTGTTGCCAGAACCTCGTCTGCCTTCTCTGCTTGCAACGTTACTACCTCGTGATGCCGCCTTTCCTCCTTCACTTCCTCCCTCAGGCCCTAAACCTCGCCCTTCAGAGTCTGCACCTCCTCCATCAGTTCACTCTCACGCTGTTGCAGGCCTTGTCGGTGTACTGCTGAGTTTCCATCTTCACAGATGCAAGATTGCTCTGTAGCACCTCAACAAGTCGGCAGAACTGTTCCTCTGCCTTCCTTGCTTGCATCTCGACGAGATGGTGCGCCTGCTCGCGTGCCCTCTGTGCAGTCTCTTCTGCCCTTTGCCATTTCCTCCCTCATACCGGCCAGCATGGCAGTGATCAAGTCCATCTGGCTCAGCTTCACCTCACTCGTGCCTGCCTCAGTTATAGCCTCCTCTCCTCATGGCTGCCACCATCTTTGGACGACATGATAAATCGGCGCGTCTCACTGATCAAATATCACAAATCCCACTCCTGACACCAATTGTTACGCCGACCACCTCGTCTCTCTGCCACCAACACAAGGCAGGCTAGGCAGACGGCGTGTTATATACAGGGTCGTGAACAGCTCCAAGAGGCACCGAGCACCACAGCGTCCCAGAACTCACGAGAGGAAAGCCACGTGGCGAGGCAGGGCACGAAATAAACACAAAATGACAGTCTTTCCTTTATTTCCACAAGTTATTTACCCGTACACTTTTCTATAGGCACAATACAGGGGGGAAACCAGCATGTCACACAGCACAATACAGCTTATAACAGGGCAACACCAAGTTTATCAGGTCACAAGGGCACACACGAGGTCTTCACAGGAGCAGCACCCAACTGCGTCTCTGACTTGTTCCTCCGCTCCTCCGCTCACCGCCAGCTGCGTCATGTTTGCCCAGGTCCCTTCATGTTAACACACGTTTCGCACAGAGACAAAGACCCACTGGCGTAGCAATATTATAACGTAATAATAACAATAATAATAATAAGTATAATAATAATAATAATAATCGTTATAATATTGTTATTAATATTATTATTTTATTATTACATTATTATTATCTTTATTGGTAGTAAATTGTAAAATAATTATTATAACAGTAATAATTACAGTGAAAACGATATTAATTACAATAAGGATATAAATAATTATTATGAAAACGTTATTATTGTTATTATTATTGCTATTACTATTATTATTGTAGCTGTTATTAGAATAGCTGTAAAGTTATATATTATGACTGTAATAATTGCAATAATGTTGAAAAATAATTGCAATAATGATGGTAGTGATGATGATAATGATGATTATAACGGTAATAATGATGATAATCATGATAATAATGCTGATAATAAAGGAATTGTGTCCATAAAATAATAAAAAACTAAAGAGAAAAAAAATCCCAAAAGTCGAAAAAAGGCAAAATCTAGCGAAATATAGCTTTTTAAAAGAGTTTTTACTCCAAAATGACGTTTTGTTTTCCATTCATTTGATGATTTGCAATTTAGGGTAATAATGATAATAATTACCAGAATTCTAATAATCATGACAATAATGATGATAAATGAGAGTTAAAGAGAATTTGGATAACATTTGATTATTATTAATTATTACTATTATCATTTAATAATAATAATAATATTATTATTATTAATATTAAAATTATTATTTAATTATTAGTTATTTTGCCAAAAATTATTATAACGTTAAAAATAACAATAATGATAATAATAAGTATAATAATAATTCATATTAATCGTATAATATTGTTATAATATATTATTGTTATTATATCATATTATTATTTTTACTGGTTGTATAATTGTAGAGATAATTATTATAACAGCAATAATGACAGTAATAACGATATTAATTAAATAATTATATAAATAGTAATTATAAAAAAACGTTATTAATGTTATTACTAACTATTATTTATGCTATTAGTATTATTTGTAAAAATTATTATAAGTGCAATAATTGCAATAATAATGATAGATTGCAATAATGATGATAATAATTGCAATAATGTGATAATAATTGCAATAATGATGATAATGATGATAATAAGATAATAAATGATTACCAGAATTCTATTAATCATGATAATAATGATGAAAAAGTGAGAATAAAGAGAATTTGGATAACATTTGATGATTTATTAGTATTATTAGTATTCCCATTATTATTATCATTATTAATAATAATAATAATAATAATAATAATAATGATAATAAAATAATAATAACAATAAAAATAGTATTATTACTTTGGGTTATTAGTATTATTGTCAAAAAAATATATTATAACTGTCATAATAACAACAATAATAATAATAAGTATATAATAATAATACAAATTTGTTATAATATTGTTATTAATATTATTATGTTATTATCATTATTATTATTTTTACTGGTAGTATAACGTATAAATAATTATTATAACAGTAATAATTACATTTAGTAACGATATTGATTAATAATGATATAAATAATTATTAAAAAACGTTATTATTGTTATTATATTGTTATACTTTTTTATTGTAGTTGTATTAGTATAGTTTAAAAATGTATATTATAACTGCAATAATTGTATAATAATGATGATGGTAATGATGATAATGATGATGATAACAATAATAATGATGATAATCATGATAATAATGAGGATAGTAAATGGAATTTTGTCCATATATAATATAAAAAGGTAAAAAAAAAAAAATCCCAAAAGTCGAAAAAAGCGCCAAAATCTAGGGAAATATAGCCTTTTGAGAGTATACTCCAAAATGACGTTTTTTTCCCATTCATTGATGATTTTGGCAATAATTAGGGTAATAATGATAATAATTACCAGACTTCTATTAATCATGACAATAATGATGATAAACGTGAGAATAAAAAGAGAAGTTGGATAACATTTGAAGATTATTAATTATTATCATTATTATTATCATTATTATATTACTATCATTATCATTGTTATTACTATCATCATAATTATTAATATTATTATTGTTATTATTATTACTATTATTATCATTATCTATATCATCATTATTATTATTATTGGTATAATTGTTATTATTATTATTATTATTATTATTATTATTATTATTACTTTAATATTAGTATTATTGGCAAAAAAATATATTACGACTGTAATAAAAACAATAATAATAATAATAATAATAATAATAATAATCGTTAATATTTTTATTAATATTATTATTGTTATTCTTATCATTATTACTATTTTTACGAGTAGTTTAATTGTAGAAATAATTATTATAACAGCAATAATTACAGTAATAACGATATTAATTTAAATAATGATATAAATAATTATTATAAAAACGTTTTTATTATTATTATTATTGTTATTCTATTGTTATTGTAGTTGTTATTAGTATAGTTGTAAAATTATATATATTATAAACTGCAATAATTGCAATAATAATGATAATAATTGCAATGATGATGATAATGATATGAATAACGATGATGGTAATAATGATAATGATGATGATGATGAATATAACGATAATAATGATGGTAATCATATTTTATTAATTTGATGATGTTGGCATTATGTTATTATTATCATTATTATTATTTTTGCTAGTAGTATAATTGTAAAAAATAATTATAACAGTAATAATTACAGTAATGATATTAATTAAAATAAAGATATAAATAATTATTATAAAAACGTTTTTATTGTTATTATTGTTGTTATTAATATTATTATTGTAGTTCTTATTAGTATAGTTGTAATAATATATATTATAGCCGCAATAATTGCAATGATAATGATAATATTTGCAATAATGATGATAATATTTGCAATAATGATGATAATAATTGCAATAATGATGATAATGATGATTATAACGATAATAATGATGATGATAATGATAATAATGATGATAATAACAGGAATTGTGTCCATATACAATAAAAAAGGTAAAAGAAAAAAAATCCCAAAAGTCGAAAAAGCGGCAACATCTAGCGAAATATAGCCTTTTGAGAGTGTACTCCAACATGACGTTTTTCCATTAATTTAATGATTTTTGATAATTATTAGGGTTAATAAATGATATTATCATTATTACCCTAATAAATTATCAAAAATCAAAATTATCAAATTATTAAAAATTATTATAATAATTACCAGAATTCTGTTAATCATGACAATAATGATGATAAAAATGAGAATAAAGAGAATTTGGATAACATTTGATTATCATTAATATCATTACTATTATCATTATTATTATCATTATTATTATTATTATTATTATTATTATTATTATTATTATTATTATTACTTTAATTATTAGTATTATTGCCAAAAATAAAATTATAACTGTAATAGTAACAATAATGATAATAATAAGTATAAAAATTTAATAATAATATTCGTTATAATATTGTTTTTAAATATTATTATTGTTATTAGCATTATTATTATTTTTACTAGTAGTATAATTGTAAAAATAATTATTATAACAGTAATAATTACAGTAAAAAGGATATTAATTAAAATAATTATATAATAATTATTATAAAAACGTTATTATTGTTATTATTAATTGTTCTTACTATTATGATTGTAGTTGTTATTAGTATAGTTGTAAAATATATATTTAACTGCAATAATGGCAATAATAATAACAATTATTTCAATACTGTGATAATAATTGCAATAATGAGATAATGAATGATGAAAATGATGATAATGATGATGATAATGATAATAAGATGATAATCATGATAATAGGATGATAATAACAGGAATTTTGTCCATATATAACAAAAAAGGTAAAAAAAAAAAAATCCCAACGTCGAAAAAGCGGCAATATCTAGCGAAATATAGCTTTTTGAGAGTTTACTGCAAATTTTTTTTTTTTCCATTCATTTGATGATTTTGTAATTATTAGGGTAATTTTGATAATAATTACTAGAATTTTATTAATCATGACAATAATGATGATAAAAATTGAGAATAAAGAGAATTTGGATACATTTGATTATTATTATTATTTTTATTATTATTATTATTATTTTTTTATTATTATATTACTATTTTTATTATTATTATCATTATTATAATTATTATTATTTACAAATATATTATTTATTATTATTATTTTTAATTATTAGTAATTGCCAAAAAATATTTTCATAACTGTAATAATACAATAATAATAATAATAAGTATAATTATAATGATACTAATCGTTATGATATTGTTATTAATATTATTATTGTTATTATTATCATTATTATTATTTTTACGATTAGTATAATTGTAAAAATAATTATTGTAACAGTAAAAATCACAGTAATAACGATATTAAATTAAATAATGATATAAAATTAATTATTAAAAAAACGTTATTATTGTTATTACTATTATTATTGTAGTTCTAATTACTATATGTGTAAAAATATATATTATAACTGCAATAAAAAATATAATAATTGCAATAATGATGATAATAATTGCAATAATGATGATAATAATTGCAATAATGAGGGATAATGATGATGGTAATGATGATAATGATGATAAATAACGAAAATAATGATGATAATCATGAAATAATGATGATAATAAACAGGAATTGTGTCCATATAAAAATAAAAAAGGTCAAAGAAAAAACATCCCAAAAGTCGAAAAAGCGGCAACATCTAGCGAAATATAGCCTTTTGAGAGTATACTCCCAAATGACTTTTTTTTCCATTCCTTTGATGATTTTGGTAATTATTAGGGTAATAATGAATAATAATTACCAGAATTCTATTAATCATGACAATATGATGATTAAAGTGAGAATAATGAGAATTTTGATAACTTTTGTTGATTTTTAATATTTTTACTATTTTCATTATTATTATTATTATTACTATTATTATTGTTATTATTTTTTTTTATTATTATTATTATTATTACTTTAATTATTAGTTTTATTGCAAAAAAATATATTATAACCGTAATAATAATAATAATGATAATAATAAGTATAATAATGAAAATACTAATCGTTATAATATTGTTATTAATATATTATTGTTATTATTATCATTATTATTTTTAATGGTAGCATAATTGTAAATGTTTGTTTATAGCAGTAATAATTACAGTAATAACGTATTTAATTAAAATAATGAAAAATAATTTTAAAAAACGTATTAATGTTTATATTATTGTTATTACTATTATTATTGTAGTTGTTATTAGTATAGTTGAAAAAATACATATTAAAAAAAGCAATAATTGCAATGATAATGATAAAAATATTGCATTAATGATGATAATTACAATAATGATGATAATGATGATGGTAATGATGATAATGATGATAATTATGATGATAACGATAATAATGACGATAATCATAAATTAACGATGATAATAACAGGAATTGTGTCTATATATATAAAAAAAAAGGTAAAAAAAAAAAAAATCCCAAAAGTCAAAAAAGGCGACAAAATCTAGTGAAATTCGCCTTTTGAGGAGTATACTCCAAAAGACGTTTTTTCCATTCTTTTGATGATATTGGCAATTATTAGGGTAATAATGAAAATAATTACCAGAATTCTATTAATCATGACAATAATGATGATAAAAGTGAGAATAAAGAGAATTTGGATAACATTTGATGATTATTAATATAATTACTATTATCATTATTATTAACATTATTATTATTATTATTATTATTATTATTTTATTATTATTATTATTATTATTGTCATTATTATTATTATTATTATTATTACTTAATTAGTATAATTTATTCCCCAAAAAATATATTATATCTGTAATAATAACAGTAAAAATAAAAATAAGTATAATTATAATGATACTAATCGTTATAATATTAATTCATTATTTTTATTATCATCATTATTATTACTAGTAGTATATTTGTAAAAAAAAAAATAATAATTGCAATAATGATGATAATAATTGCAATAATGTTTGATAATAATTGCAATAATGATGATAATGATGATGATAACGATAAAATGATGATAATCATGATAAAAATGATGATAACAGGAATTGTGTCTATATATAAAAAAAGGTAAAAAAAAAAAAATCCCCCAAAGTCGAGAAAGCGGCAAAATCTAGCGAAATATAGCCTTTTGAGAGTTTCTCCAAAATGACTTTTTTTTTCATTCATTTGATGATTTTCGTAATCATTAGGGTTATAATGATGTAATTACCAGAATTCTATTAATCATGACAATATGATGATAAAAGTAAGAATAAAGAGAATTTGGATAATATTTTCATGATTTTAATATTATCACTATTATCATTATTATTATCATTATTAATGTTATTATTATTATTATTATTGTTATTATTATTATCATTGTTGTTGTTATTATTATTAATATTATTATTATTTTTATTATTATTATTATATTATTATTATCAATATTATTATTATTATTACTTTAATTATTAGTATTATTGCCAAAAAATATATTATATCTGTAATAATAACAATTATGATAATAATAAGTATAATAATAATACTTATCGTTATAATATTGTTATTAATATTATTTTTGTTATTAATATTATTATTGTTATTATTATCATTATTATTATTATTTTTACTGGTATTATAATTGTAAAAACAATTATTATAACAGTAATAATTATGGTAATAACGATATTAATTAAAATACGGATATAAAATATTATCATAAAAGCGTTATTATTGTTATTATTATTGTTATTACTATTATTATTGTAGTTTGTTATTAGTATAGTTGTAAAAATATATATTATAACTGCAATAATTGCAATAATAATGATAATAATTGCAATAATGATGTGGTTATAGTGAATTTCCCCTGGCATCAGGCGGGTCACCTCGTAGGCTTCCCGCCTGTTCCCCTGACGCTACGAATCTGTATAATAACTCTACGGACTCCTTCGCCCAGCAAGATGACGTGGCTTTGCTGTTTTTATGTGTTTTTTAATAAGAGTGAATCTGTGTTTTTTTTATATCCCCTGACTTACCTTTCCCATTGGTCCGTGATCTACTTATACATCTACACCATTTCTACTGCACGTAACACTACTTATACACTACTTACCTTATATTCTGTACTTACCTTGCCTTATTCTTGCCTTTTGTCTTAGACTAATTCACCTTTAGTTTTGTTTCTCTCTCGTTTTTCTCTTTGTGTTTTCCCGTTTTCCCTCACGGATCTCTTTCTTTCACTTTTTCGTACTTTCCTGTCTTTTAATTATTTCATGTGCCCATTTTTGTATAGTTTTATTCTTTTTAATTTAAGTATTTTTAAACTTGTTCTAAACACACCATACACTATTTAAGAAATAAAATTAATTGCATTATGGGTAAAAACATCAGCAAGCGCGGGAAGCCCCAGTATAAAAAGCATCCAGTCGGTCAGAGAGGAGGGCTTTTTATCTTGGTGACAGACCTTTGGATTTTTACTGGCTGATGGTGCTTTTCGGT
>NW_023643598.1:0-20000 GCF_015228065.2 Penaeus monodon | reverse complement strand
AGGAGAGAGGTCAAGGAGCAAGCGAAATGTCTAGGTTAAGAGAGAGAGGGAGAGCGAGACAAAGAAAGCAAGAGGGAGACAAGAGAGAAGATGGTCGGAGTAGAGTGAGAAAGATGGAGAGAAAAAAAAAAGAGCTAGAAAGAAAGAGAGAGAGACAGAGAGATGAATATACATATTATATATATATATATATATATTATTATATATATATTATATAATATATATTCATATATATATGTATATCTATATATATATCTCTATATATCTCTATCTATCTATCTATATCTATTAATGACGATAATGCTGATGCTACCCGTTAATAATGATGATACTCATGACTAATTATGATGATATAACAGTACTGTGTCCATATTTGTAAGGGTAAAGAAAAAAAAATCCCAAAAGCCGAAAGCGGCAAAATCTAGCCTTTTGAGAGTATACTCCAAATGGATGTTTTTTTTTCGGGATTTCTTTGATGATTTGGCAATTATTAGGGTAATAATAATGAATACTATTACCAGAATTGTATTATCATGACAATAATGTATATAAAAATGAGAATAAGAGAATTTTGATGACCTTTGATGATTATTAATATTATTAATATAGCAGTATTATTATTATTATTATCATTCTCATCATCATCATCACCATCATCCTCATCATCATCATCATCAGCTATCATCATCAATCATACATCATCATCATCATCATCATCTCATCATTCATCATTATATTATTATTTCATTATGATTAGTATTATGATTATTATTATTATTATTATTATTATTATTTTTGCATTATTAGTATTATTACCAAAAAAAATCATAACAGTAATTAATAAATAATAATAAATATAGTACAGATAATATAATCAATAATAGTCGTTATAATATTGTTATTATTAATCATGACTATTATTTCGACTGGTAGTATAATTGTCCATTTTGGTTGCCATATTGTCTTCTGTTGTCCATATTGCCATGCAGGCTGCAAATTTCATTCTGGTTGTTTTATTATTATTCCGGTTTGCAATATTGTCATTCTGGTATCATTCTGTCATTCTGTTGCCAAATTTAATGTATTTTTTTTTCTTTTGACTCTCGCATGAAGACTCTGAGTCCATGTTTTATTACATGATTTGTGTTTTGTATATTGTGATCTCAAGTTTATTAGTATTTACATGATGACTTAATTCAAAAAAATGAACACATTTTGAATTGATAATTCCTATTGTTTATTATTACATTGATCGTTTGATTTCCGTCACTGAAATTACGTAATTGGTTTATTGATGATCACATTGCTTCCGTTAATAATGAATTTCTTGTAACTTTCTTATTACTGTTATATGTCTAATCCTCCAGTCAGCAGATGATTTTTGATCCGCCCAGTGCACTAATTAACCCTCATTAATCCCCACTATAAGTGAGAGGATAATGATTTATTATCATTTATTGTTTATTTTCTATTATACATTTTATGATAATTTTTTGATGATTATGTTTGTTATTCATTCATAAATTAAATATATTATTATTATTTGTAATCCTGTTTATTTACTCACTTATCAATTTTTCTGATTGTATTCATTATTTATTTATATTTTATCATTTTAGTGTTGTATTTATTATTTGGTAATTAGTTTTTTTTATTATTGATACTATTGTATTATCATTTATTTCAATATCTTTTTACTGATTTCTCCTTTATTTTTTCTATTTCTCTTTATTTTTTCCTTTTTTCTAATTCTTAATTTTTATCGTTTTCATGTATTGTTTTTTTCTTACAATTAATATATAATATATATATATATAATATATATATATATATATCTATATTTATATGTATAGCTATATAGATAGTATATTTGCCACTTTGTCCTTGTTCTTCTTATTATTCATCTTAGTTTTTTCTTCTATTTATTATTATCTTATTCTCTCTTATTGTTCCCATTTTATTTGGATCGCCCCCTTGTCCCCCTTCCGGGGTGGGCCGTTTCGGTCTTCTTATTTTTCTTTGTCCTCATTCTTCCCTTACTTTGCGTTCGGTCTTTTTTGATCGCTTTCTTCCTCTTTCGTCTTCTTATTTTTCTTTGTCTTCATTCTTCCCTTATTGCTTCGCTTTATTGGATGGCTTCTTTCTCCTTCTTCTGTTCCCTCCGAGTCCTCCGCTGCGCCCTTGAGGAGCGTCGTCGTTCACAATAGAGGAGAGACTCCCGCTGGATGATCCAATGGCTGGCCTCCTTCCTCGTCGAGCCCCCCTCCTCCTCCACCTCTGGAATGCCCATTGGCCGGTCCTCCTATCTGATGTGGGGGCGGAGCTTAGTGCAGTTGGAGGTGTGAGCTGAGGGAAGAGAGGCGCCGAGGGGCGGAGCCTCCTGCTGTTGGTGTTGGGGTGCGGCCAGCTGAGAGGTGTGTCGGGGTCAGAGGGCACGAGCACCACACGACTTACCCACACACACATGCACACCAATACACACCACATACACACACACATACACATAATAGATAGATAGATTGATTAGATTATAGATAGTAGATTGTAGTCATACATATTGTGTATTACATATGTACAGATATATATATATATATATATATATATATAATTAGATATATATATATTATATATATACTCTTATTTATATGTGTATTTGTTTCTGTGTGTATAAGTTGTTACCTATCTATGCTTTATATGACCAGTTTCGCTAGTGGCTATCTTACCTACCTTCCTACCTACATTTATATCTACTTACCCTACTATCTACCGTATCTAGTTTATCTACCTACCTACTACTTACCTAGCTACGTATCTTTCTTATACGATCTACCTACCCATACTCTCTTGCTAGTCACCTTTTAGGCCTGCCCTCTATCTATCTTTGTATCCACCTTCCCTATATCTCTTGGTTTGGTTAAATACGTTAGGTTTAGTTGTATTTTTGTTACATATTACGTTCGGGATAGGCTTGAATAGGTTTAGATTTGGTTTGGTTAGGTTTGCCTATGTTAGGATTAGTTTTTATTTAAAGTAGGTAGTTGGTTTTGGTTAGGTTAGCTGAATGTTTTTTGGGATAATTAGTTATTTTATGCCTAGCTTAGGTTTAGTTGGGTTTTAGGATACTTTATGTTTAGTTTATTAAGTTTAGTTATTTAGATTTGGGTTAGGTAGGTTAGGTTATTTTTTAGTTATACTTCGGTGTATTAGATTATGATAGGTTCAATTATTTTGTCTGTTATGTTTATGTGATTATGGTTTTTATTAGGTTAGCTGTATTTATGTTATGTTATGTTATGTTATGTTTAGGTATAGTCAGGTTAGTTTCGTTGTGAGATTCCCGTTAGTTCATTTAGATTCGGTTTTATTTAGGTCGAGTAAGGTTATTACGTTATGTTGTGTATGTAGATTAGTTTCGTTAGGTTAGGTTCGATTAATCTCATGAAGTTTAGTAGTGATTAGATTACTTTTAGGTTTTTTACTAGTACTAGGGTTTATTAGATTTGGTTGGTTAAGTTAGTTTAAGTTACGATAGGTTAGCTTTAGTTTCGTTAATTAGCTTAAGCGAAATTCCGATGTTTGGTTTAGAGTGAGGTTTAGGTTAGGAATGGTGTTTGCTATCGTAGATAGTTTTACATTTAGTTCAGTTATTTAGAACTAGATTTAGGAGTGGTTTAAGTTACATTATATAACCCCCGTAATAAATGTAATCCCATCATTATTTAACCTAACTAACTAAACCTAATAATACTCAACATACCAAATAACTAATTATTAATTACATACCTATTATAACATCCGATAATTTAACGTAAATTGATCCGAATCTAACTAATGAATCTACTTACCCAAAGCAACTAACTACCTAACCTAACTAACTTAACCTAAACCAAACCTACTTACATTACTAAACTAAATCTACTCTAACCTAACCTTGCTACATAGCTAACTGAACTGAACTACCGTCAACCATCCATCAGCTAATCAAACCTACCCATACCTACCGCACAAAACAAACCAATTTAACTGAACATAACATAATCTAATCAAATCTAACCTAACTTAACTGAACCTAACCTTTTAACTAAATGAATCTGATTACGAGATTTACCTAACCTAATGAACCTAGCGTAACTATACCTAATTCAACCTAACCTTTGGTCCCTCCTTCGCAGGCATTTTCAACCGCAGAGAACGGGCTCCTGAAGGAAGGCAGCTGATCGCAGCCGGAGCTCTCCAGGTTGCTGTGCCCCCTCGGGGTCATGCACCGTGACCCTAACGTGCTCGTGAAAGGCCTCTGCACTCCAGTACTCCCTCCGCAACCCCCCCCCACTGTCTCTCTTTTTCCTTCCCTCTCTCTCTTCAACTCTCTTACTCCTCACATTTCCGGCCTATCATTCTCTTTCTCCCTGTCTCTCTCTCCTCCTCTAGATTTTTCATTCTTCGTATCGCTATTTCACTCCTCATTCGCTCTCGCTTTCTCTTCTCCCCTCTTTCCTTTCTCTCTCTTCCCTTCTTCTTTATCTCTCTCTTCTTATCGCTCTCTTTCTCCTCTTCTTATCGCTCTTCTTTGTAATATATATATATACACTTTTCTTCTTTTCCCTCTTCAAACTCTCTATCTTTCCTCTCTTTTTATGCCGTTCCCTACTTCTTCTATTTTCCATAGGAATATATATTATTCTTATATATATATATACTATATATATATATATATATATATATATATATATATATATGTATATATATCCTAATATATTATATATATATCTATATTATATATATATTATCACGGTAGGCAAGGTGCGAATTCTTATGAGGTAAAGTCTTATTTTTTCTCTTTGGCCTTAGGCAAACCTAACGATTAGGTGGGAAAATATCCCTTTGAAGACAAGTTCGTTAAAAAAATGAATTTAGTTATAAAAAATGCTAATAACTTTGAAAAAATAAAACACTAATTAAAAGAAAACTTAAAGTTATAACTAAATTAGTTTCTTTCGTTATGTCCCTTAACACGCTCCCACGTGGTGATGAATGTGGCACTACATAGAGAGGTGCTCTCATAATTAATGCTAATAGGCTTCCATAAAACACGAAAAAATAAAACAGGAGAAAAAAAAAAAAATATATATATATGTAAACTAAATATCCCCGCTCCTGGGACATCCGTCGGCCTATTCTTCCACAAGAGAGGATGGTGTCCGCCTCCCCGACAGTCGGTGTCCAACTAGCTCCGTCCATCCAGCCTGTATTAAGGGCAAGAAAGGTAGCAGGTCTACACTTAAACCTGGAGTGAGGTACCGTAGAGTATATTTTGGGGACACTGCGGCTTATACACGAGGTCGGGCTGCCGAAATAGAAATCCATAAATTTGTGCTTAATTTTTTTCATTATAACCCCACAGTCCACTACAATAACAAAAATGATGATAATAATAATAATAATAATAATTATAGTTCTTATAATATTGTTATTATTATTATTATTGTTATTATTGTCATTATTATTACCTTTATTATTAGTATAATTTAAAAAAATACTTATTATAACTGTAAAAAATAGAAAAATAACGATAATAAGAAAATGATATAAATAATGATTATAAAATTACTATTATTAATGTTGTTGTTATTAGTATAATTGCAAAAAAATATATCATAGCTGAAATAATTGCAGTGATAATGATAATAATGATGATAATAGTTGCTATAATAATGATAAAGCTGATAATAATGCTGATAGTGATGATAAAGCTGATAATAATGTTGATAATGATGATAATGATGTTGATAACGATGATAATGATGATAATCATGGTAATAATAGTAATCGTGTCCATCTATATTAAAAAAATAAAAAAATCCCTAAAGTCGAAAAAAAAGCAAAATCTAGCGAAATATAGCCTTCTGAGAGAATACTCGAAACCCTGTTTTTTCGATTTCAATGATGATTTTGGCAATTATTAGGATAATAATAATAATAATAATAATAATAATAATAATAATAATAAGAATTGTATTAATCATGACATTAATTATGATAAAAATGAGAATGATGAAAATTTTCATAAAATTTTATTATTATTATTATCATTTTATTATTATTATTATTATCATTATCATTATTATTATTATTATTATTATTATTATTATTATTATTATTATTACTTTTATTATTTTTTATTACAAAAAATGTATTATAACTGTAATAATAATAATAATAATAATAATGATATAATAATAATAGTTCTCACAGTATTGTTATTATCACTATTATTATTATTGTTGTTATTATTAGTATAATTGCAAAAAATATATCATAGCTGCAATAATTACAATGATAATGATAATAATTGCAATAATTATGATAAATTTGACAATAATGATGATAATGATGATGAAAGCGATAATAATGATGATAATGATGATAATAATCATGAAAATTTCAGTAATCGTGTCGATTTATAATAAAAAAAAGGAAAAAGAAAAGAAAAAAAAAACAATGGCCGTAAAAGCGGGAAAATCTAGCGAAATATAGTCTTTTCAGAGTATACTCCAAAATGCCGTTTTTACGATTTCAATGATGATTTTGTCAATTATTAGGGTGATAATGATAATAATTATCAGAATTGTATTAATCATAACAGTAATGATGATAAAAAGGAAAATAAAGAGAGTTTCGATAAAATTTTCATATTATTATTATTGTTATTATTATTATTTTTATTATTATCCTTATTATTATTATTATTATTATTATTATTATTATTATTATCATTACTATTCCTATTATTTTTTTTATTACTTTTTTTGTTAGTATTATGAATCCAATAATAACAATAACCATGCTAATAATGATAATAATAATGATAGTAGTTCTCATGATATTGTTATTCTTTTATTATTGTCACTATTATTACTTTTAATAGTAGTATAATTAAAAAAAACAATTATCATAACAGTAATAATTACAATAATAATGCTGATAATAAAAATGATGATATAAATAAATATTATATAATAGTCATTATTGTTATTACTATTATCATTGTTATCATTATTAATATAATTGCAAAAAAATATATCTTGGATGTATAATTGCAATGATAATGATAATAATAATCATAATAATTGCAATAATAATGATATAAATGATAATGATGATGATAACGATAATAATGATGACAATGATGATAATAATCATGATAATAATAGTAATTGTGTCTAATCATAATAATAAAAAAAAGGAAAACGAAAAAAAAAAAAATCCAAAAGTCGAAAAAGCGGCAAAATATAGCCTTTTGAGAGTATACTAGAAATTGGCGTTTTTTTTATTTATTTCAATGATGATTTTGGCAATTATTAGGGTAATAATGATAATGATTATTAGGCTTACATTAATAATGACAATAATGATGCTAGAAATAAGAATAATAAGAATTTTGATAAAATTTTATCATTATTATTAATATTATTATCTTTATTATTATTATTATTATTATTATTATTATCATTATTATTATTATTATTATTATCATTATTATTATTATCATTATTATTATTATCATCATTATTATTATTATTACTTTTATTATTAGTATTATTAAAATTTTCAAAAATGTATCATAAATGTAATACTTACAATAATCATAATAATAATGACAATAATAATAATAATTGTCATGATATTGTTATTATTATTATTATTATTGTTGTTGTTATTATTGTTATTATTATTACTTTCATTAGTATTATAATTACAAAAATAATTATCATAACTATAATAATTAAAATTATGAAAAAAATAATGATTATAAAATCGTTAATATTGTGATTATTATTGTTACTACGATTATTATTATTGTTCCTATTATTAGTATAATTGCAAAAAAAGAAAAATAATAGCTGCAATAATTTCAATGATAATGATTATAATCAGAATAATAACAGTAACCGTGTCCATTTATAATAAAAAAGGAAAGAGAAAAAAATTCCAAAACACGAAAAGCGACAAAGTCTATCGAAATAAGCGTTTTTGGAGTATATTCCAAAAGGGCGTTTTTTCCGATTGCAATGATGAAAGAATTGTATTAATCATGACAATAAGGATATAAAAATGAAAAAGGAGAATTTTGATAAAATTTGATTATTATTGTCATTGTAATTATTATTACTATAATTATTATTATTATCATTATTATTATTATTATCATTATTATTATTATTATTGTTATTATTAATTTTATTATTGTTGTTATTGCTACTATTATTATTATTATTATTATTATTATTATTATTATTATCATTATTATTATTATTATTATTATCATCATCATCATCATCATCATTATTATTTATTATTATTATTATTATTATTATTAGGATTACTTTTCTTCTTAGTATAATTTTTTAAAATGTATTATCACTGTAATAATAACAATAAGAATTAAGATAATAATTATAATAATATTAATAGTTCTCATAATATTCTTCTTCTTATTATTATTATTATAATAATAATTATTATTATTATTGTTATTATTATTATTATTATTATTATTATTATTATTATTATTATTGCCATAATTATTACTTTTATCAGTACTATAAATCCAAATTATTATAACAGTAATAATTACAATAATAACGATAATAATCCAAATGATGACATATATAATGATTATAAAATAATTACTATTGTTATAATTATTTTTATCACTATTATTGTCGTTATTATTATTAGTATGATTGCAAAATATATATTCATAGCTGCAATAATTACAATGATAATAATAATAATGATGATTATAATTGCAATAATGACGATAAAGATGATAATAATGATGATAATGATAATGATACGATAATAATGATGATAAAAAGGCGTTTTTTTCCATTTATTTGATGATTTTGGCAATTATTAGGGTAATAATGATAATAATTACCAGAATTCTATTAATCATGACAATAATTATGATAAAAGTGAGAATAAAGAGAATTTGGATAACATTTCATGATTATTAATATTATTACAATTATCAATATTATCATTATCATTATTATTATTAATAATATTATCAAAATTATAATTATTATTGTTATTGTTTATTATTATTATCATTTTTTATTTTTAAATTATTTTATTATTATTATTATTATTATTATTATTATTATTATTATTATTACTCTTTTCTTAATTATTAACATTATTGCCAAAAAATATATTCTAACTGTAGAAATAACAATAATAAAAGAAATAAGTATAATAATAAAATAATAGTTATAATATTGTTATTAATACTATTATTGTTATTATTATCATTATCATTATTTTTACTGGTAGTATATTGTAAAAATAATTATTATAACAGTAATAATTACAGTAATAACGATATTAATTAGAATAAAGATATAAATAATTATTAAAAAAACGTTATTACTGTTATTATTATTGTTATTTACTTTTATTATTGTAGTTGTTTATTAGTATTTGTAAAAATATATATTATAACTGAAAATAATTGCAATAATATGAAAAAAATTGCAATAATGATGATAATAATTGCAATAATGATGATAATGATGATGATAATGATGATGATAACAATAATAAGGGATGACAATCATGATAATAATGATGATCATAAAAGGAATTTTGTTTTCCATATATAATAAAAAAAAATAAAAGAAAAAATCCCAAAAGTCAAAAAAGCTTCAAAATCTAGCGAAATATGGGCCATTTGAGAGTATACTCCAAAAATGAGTTTTTTTTCCATTCATTTGATGATTTTGGCAATTATTAGAATAATAATGATAATGTTACCAGAATTCTATTAATCATGGCATAAATGATGATAAAAGTAAGAATAAGAAAATTTTGATAACGTTTAATGATTATTAACATTATTACTATTACCCTTATTATTATTATTACTATAATTATTATCATTAATACTATTATTTTATTATTATTATTATTATTAATATTGATATTATTATTACTTTAATTATTAGTATTATTCCCAAAAAAATATATTATAACTGTAATAAAACAATAATAAATAATAATAATAATATAATAAAAATGATAATAATCTTATAATATTGTTTTAATATTATTATTGTTATTATTATCATTATTATTATTTTACTGGTTTAGTATAATTCAAAAATAATTATTATAACAGTAGTATTACAGTAATAACGATATTACATTAAAATAATGATATAAAAATTATTATAAAAACGTTATTATTGTTATTATTATTGTTATCACTATCATCATTGTAGTTGTTATTAGTATAGTTTTAAAAATGTATTTCATAAAAGAAATAATTGCAATAATAATGATAATTATTGCAATAATGATGATAATAATTGCAATAATGATGATAATGATGATAATGATGATACTGATGATGATACGATAATGATGATGATAATCATGAAAATAATGATGATAATAACAAGAATTGTGCCCATATAAAATAAAAAAGGTAAAAGAAAAAAACCCCAAAACTCGAAAAAGCGGCAAAATCTACCGTAATATAGCCTTTTTTGAGAGTTTTACTCCCAAAATGACGTTTTTTCCATTAATTTGATGTTTTTGGGCAATTATTAGGGAAATTTAATATTAATGATTACGAGAATTCATTAATCATGAAAATGATGATGATAAAAGTGAGAATAAAGAGAATTTTGATAACATTTGATGATTATTATTACTATTACTATTATCATTATTATTATCATTATTATTATTATTAATATTATTATTATTGTTATTTATTATTATTATTATTATTATTATTATTATTATTATTACTTTAATTATTAGTATTATTGCCAAAAAATATATTAGAACTGTAATAATAACAATAATAAATGTACAAAAGTATAATAATAATAAAAATAATCGTTATAATATTGTTATTAATATTATTATTGTTTTATTTTTATCATTATTATTATTTTTACTGGTAGTGTAAATTGTAAAAATAATTATTATAAAAGTAATAATTACAGTAATAACGATATTATAAAAAAGATGATATAAATCATCATTATAAAAATGTTATTATTGTTATTACTAAATATTGTAGTTGTTATTATATAGTTATAGAAATTTATTTTTATAAAAGCAATAATTGCAATAATAATGAAAATTGTCATAATGATGATAATAATTGCAATAATGATGATAATGATGATAATTGTTTGTAGTTGTTATTAGTATAGTTGTAAAATATATATTATAAAAGCAATAATTTGCAATAATAATGATAATTATTGCAATAATGATGATAATAATTGAAAATAATGATGATAATATGATGATAATGATGATAATGATGATAATGATGATGATAACGATAATAATGATGATAATCAATGATAATAATGATGATAATAACAAGAATTGTGTCCATATATAATAAAAAGGAAAAAGAAAAAAAATCCCAAAAGTCGAAAAAGCGGCAAAATTTAGCGTAATATGGCCTTTAGAGAGTTTACCCCCCAAAATGACGTTTTTTACATTCTTTTGATGATTTTCGCAATTATTAGGGTAATAAAAATAATAATTACGAGAATTCTATTAATCATGACAATAATGATGATAAAAGTGAGAAGAAAGAGAATTTCGATAATATTTGATGATTATTAATACTATTACTATTATCATTATTATTATCATCATCATTATTATTATTATTATTAATAATATTATTATTATTATTTTTATTATTATTATCATTACTTTGATTATTAGTATTATTGCCAAAAAATATATTAGAACTGTAATAACAACAATAATGAATGTAATAAGTATAATAATAATAATCGTTATAATATTGTTATTAATATTATTATTGTTATTATTATCATTATTATTATTTTTACTGGTAGAGTAATTGTAAAAATAATTATTATATGAGTAATAATTACAGTAATAACGATATTAATTAAAATAATGATGTAAATATTTATTATAAAAATGTTATTATTGTAATTATTATTGTTATTACTATTATTATTGTAGTTCTTATTAGTATAGTTGTAAAAATATATATGATAACTGCAATAATTGCAATAATAATGATATTAATTGCAATAATGATGATAACAATTGCAATAATGATGATAATGATGATAATGATCATGATAACGATAATAATGATGATAATCATGATAATAATTATGATAACAACAGGAATTGTGTCCATATATAATAAAAAGGTAAAAGAAAAAAAATCCTATAAGTCGAAAAAGCAGCAATATCTAGCGAAATATAGCCTTTTGAGAGTATACTCCAAAATTACGTTTTTTTCCATTCATTTGATGATTTTGGCAGTTATTATGATAATAATGATAATAATTACCAGAATTCTATTAATCATGACAATAATGATGATAAAAGTGAGAATAAAGAGAATTTGGATAACATTTGATGAATATTAATATTATTACTATTATCATTATTATTATTTTCATTATTATTATTATTATTATCATTATTGTTATTATTATTATTATTATTATTATTATCATTATTATTATTATTATCATTATTATTATTATTATCATTATTATTATTATTATCATTATTATTATTATTACTTTAATTAGTAGTATTATTGCCAAAAATATATTGTTACGCCGACCGCCTCGTCTCTCTGCCACCAACACAAGGCAGGCTAGGCAGACGGCGTGCTATCCACAGGGTCGTGAACACTGAACAGCTCCAAGAGGCACCGAGCACCACAGCCTCCCAGAACACCAGGAGGGAAAACGCCAAGTGGCGAGGCAGGACACGAAATAAACACAGAATCACAGTCTTTCCTTTATTTACACAAGTTATTTACCCGTACACTTTTCTATAGGCCCAATACAGGGGGAAACCAGCATGCCACACTGCACGATACAGCTTATAACAGGGCAACACAAAGTTATATCAGGTCACAAGGGCACACACGAGGTCTTCACAGGAGCAGCACCCAACCGCGTCTCTCGGCTTGTTCCTCCGCTCCTCCGCTCACAGCCAGCTGCGTCATGTTTGCCCAGGTCCCTTCATGTTAACACATGCCCAGGTCATCCTTTTCATGTTAACACACGTTTCGCACAGAGACAAAGACCCACTGGCGTAGCACTATCCCCCCCTATCAAGCAGACGACCCGTCTGCTCTGACATACCTAAACATGAAACAAACTACAGAAAATTTAAATAAATTCAGTTCTCAGAAACACAAAAATCTTTCATCCAGCGCGGCTTTCTTCGCTCTCGCTGGGGTCGCTCTGGAGGAGGTGTGGGCGGTGGTAGATTGGCAGTGGCACCCAGAGGGGTATCTCCTGTCCCAAGACCTGGCTCATGGTCACCATTGACGTCTGCTGCATCGCCCTCACCATCCAAATGCTCGTCCTCATCTCGGTCAGCGTCTGCCACGTCCTCATCGCCGCTACTGGGGCTAACGTCATCTTCTTTTTCACCATGGCCCCAGGAGTAACTTCCTGGCCCATGGTAACGCCACAGCCGGTGCGCCAAGTCCTCGAGGAAGTCAGGCAACGGCCCCACACCAACCAACTCCTCGCTCCCCGACGTCTCTTCTGGATGCTCCACTTCCTCACAAGTGCCCAGCTTTGCACCAGCTGGCACCTTCAGGTCCTTATTGGAGAAGTTAGCTACCAACACTGTAACTAACCTCTCCCCTGGTCCAACAAGGCTCCGCCCGACCGCTACGCCATCAGCCAGCTGCAGGTTTTGAATGGGCTCCATGAGGCCCTCTACTTCACGCATCATTCTTGACAGTTGACACCGGATTCTAGACTCTGTCCTGGGGGCAAGGTGCAGTCGCTCAGCCGTAACTACCTCTGCACAGCCAACCTCTGGAAGCAAGGGCACATCTTCACCGTGCACCCTCACCAGCTTCCGTCCAAGGTCGACACACGCCTTACTCTGCGTCAGGTAGTCAAGGCCCAGCAAGCAGTGCTCGTCCAGATCGGCCACATACACCGGCAGCCGCTGCACCGTGCTGCCCACGCCAATACGAGCCTCTACTGGCCCCTTGAGCTGCACACAATGCCCCGTGACACCACACAGTCTCTGTGGTGCATCTGGAAGTCGCATTATGGCCAACATATCAGGCCGCACTAGGGTCTTCTCAGCCCCAGTGTCCACTGTCAGGCGGCATGGCTTCCCATCTACTGAGCCCTCCACCTGCATCGTGCTGGTTCGACGGCAGCTTACCCAAGTCGAGGCCCAGGAACCGAGGACGGCTGGGTTTCGGCCCCCTTCTCCAGCCTGTCCGAGTTTTCCGCCTGTACCACTTCCTTAGCCTTAGGACATGCACTCGGATGGTGACCATACCTACCACAGTCCTTGCAGCACTGCTGGAAGGCATCAGAATCCGTCCGGTTGAGAGGACGTGTTCTCCGCTCCCTCTGACACTGACTACGTCTGTGCCCTATCTCTCCGCAGCCCCAACACAAGCCTTGGAAAGTTCTCGGGCTCACCATCTTCAATGCTATTTTCTCCACTTTAGCCTTCCGGCCCCGGAGGTCACGGTGGGGCTAAGCAGCTGGCCCTAGGCCACTCGTTGCCTTCAGGAAGGCCTCGAACTCCAAGGCCCTCGCCAGCGCCACCTGCAGGTCCTCAGGGTATGCCTGCTTGATGTAGATTTGCAGCTGCTGGTCCTGTAAAGCGTCAACAAAGAAATCACGGGCCAGGACCACGATCATCTCTTCCGCAGCCGCAGGGTACGACCTCCTTACCAGCGCCTCCACATCCTGCGCCAGCTGGGACAGTGTCTCGCCACGCTCACGAGTCCGCTTCTTCAAGTGGGCCCGATATACCTCGGCCTGGTCGTGGTGCCCGAAACGGCGTTTCAAAGCCTCTGCCACGCTGGTGTAAGAGGCCTGTTGGGATGCCGGCAGATGCCCCAACACTTCCACCGCGGGGCCCCTTAGCGCTGTTACCAGCTGCAGGGCCTTCTCTTCCTGGCTCCAGCCCTGGGCAGATGCCAGCATTTCAAATTGGGCAACATATGCCTCCCAGGCCACCTTCCCGTCGTACTCAGCTGGCTTACGCCTCACAGAATGTCTGGAGGCCGAGGGGCTGACACACCTGGGGGGGAGGAAGGGGGTGAGGGAGGCAACGAGGGGGGTTGACCGGGTCCGAGTTTGCCGCCACCTATACCCAAGGGAGCGGTTCCGATGGGTTCCCAGCCTTCTGTAGCGACCACTGGCTGCGACACGACGCTGCGAGGCCCGGGGGTTTCCTGCCACAGACCCCAGGCAGACCACAGTAAATCTGACACTCTGGCATCTGTTGCCAGAACCTCGTCTGCCTTCTCTGCTTGCAACGTTACTACCTCGTGATGCCGCCTTTCCTCCTTCACTTCCTCCCTCAGGCCCTAAACCTCGCCCTTCAGAGTCTGCACCTCCTCCATCAGTTCACTCTTCACGCTGTTGCAGGCCTTGTCGGTGTACTGCTGAGTTTCCATCTTCACAGATGCAAGATTGCTCTGTAGCACCTCAACAAGTCGGCAGAACTGTTCCTCTGCCTTCCTTGCTTGCATCTCGACGAGATGGTGCGCCTGCTCGCGTGCCCTCTGTGCATGCTCTTCTGCCCTTTGTGCCATTTCCTCCCTCATACCGGCCAGCATGGCAGTGATCAAGTCCATCTGGCTCAGCTTCACCTCACTCGTGCCTGCCTCAGTTATAGCCTCCTCTCCCTCATGGCTGCCACCATCTTTGGACGACATGATAAATAGGCGCGTCTCACTGATCAAATATCACAAATCCCACTCCTGACACCAATTGTTACGCCGACCACCTCGTCTCTCTGCCACCAACACAAGGCAGGCTAGGCAGACGGCGTGTTATATACAGGGTCGTGAACACTGAACAGCTCCAAGAGGCACCGAGCACCACAGCGTCCCAGAACACCACGAGAGGAAACGCCACGTGGCGAGGCAGGGCACGAAATAAACACAAAATGACAGTCTTTCCTTTATTTCCACAAGTTATTTACCCGTACACTTTTCTATAGGCACAATACAGGGGGGAAACCAGCATGTCACACAGCACAATACAGCTTATAACAGGGCAACACCAAGTTTATCAGGTCACAAGGGCACACACGAGGTCTTCACAGGAGCAGCACCCAACTGCGTCTCTTGGCTTGTTCCTCCGCTCCTCCGCTCACAGCCAGCTGCGTCATGTTTGCCCAGGTCCCTTCATGTTAACACACGTTTCGCACAGAGACAAAGACCCACTGGCGTAGCAATATTATAACTGTAATAATAACAATAATAATAATAAGTATAATAATAATAATAATGATCGTTATAATATTGTTATTAATATTATTATTTTATTATTACATTATTATTATCTTTATTGGTAGTATAATTGTAAAAATAATTATTATAACAGTAATAATTACAGTGAAAACGATATTAATTACAATAAGGATATAAATAATTATTATGAAAACGTTATTATTGTTATTATTATTGCTATTACTATTATTATTGTAGCTGTTATTAGAATAGCTGTAAAGTTATATATTATGACTGTAATAATTGCAATAATGTTGAAAATAATTGCAATAATGATGGTAGTGATGATGATAATGATGATTATAACGGTAATAATGCTGATAATCATGATAATAATGCTGATAATAACAGGAATTGTGTCCATATATAATAAAAAACTAAAAGAAAAAAATCCCAAAAGTCGAAAAAGAGGCAAAATCTAGCGAAATATAGCTTTTTGAGAGTATACTCCAAAATGACGTTTTTTTCCATTCATTTGATGATTTTGCAATTATTAGGGTAATAATGATAATAATTACCAGAATTCTAATAATCATGACAATAATGATGATAAAGTGAGAGTAAAGAGAATTTGGATAACATTTGATTATTATTAATGTTATTACTATTATCATTATAATAATAATAATAATAATTATTATTATTAATATTAAAATTATTATTACTTTAATTATTAGTATTTTTGCCAAAAAATATATTATAACTGTAATAATAACAATAATGATAATAATAAGTATAATAATAATCATATTAATCGTTATAATATTGTTATTAATATTATTATTGTTATTATTATCATTATTATTATTTTTACTGGTTGTATAATTGTAGAGATAATTATTATAACAGCAATAATGACAGTAATAACGATATTAATTAAATAATTATATAAATAGTAATTATAAAAACGTTATTAATGTTATTACTACTATTATTGTAGTTGCTATTAGTATATTTGTAAAAAATATATTATAAGTGCAATAATTGCAATAATAATGATAAGAATTGCAATAATGATGATAATAATTGCAATAATGATGATAATAATTGCAATAATGATGATAATGATGATAATAAGATAATAATGATTACCAGAATTCTATTAATCATGATAATAATGATGATAAAAGTGAGAATAAAGAGAATTTGGATAACATTTGATGATTATTAGTATTATTAGTATTACCATTATTATTATCATTATTAATAATAATAATAATAATAATAATAATAATGATAATAATAATAATAATAACAATAATAATATTAGTATTATTACTTTAGTTATTAGTATTATTGTCAAAAAAATATATTATAACTGTCATAATAACAACAATAATAATAATAAGTATAATAATAATAATACTAATTGTTATAATATTGTTATTAATATTATTATTGTTATTATCATTATTATTATTTTTACTGGTAGTATAAACGTATAAATAATTATTATAACAGTAATAATTACAGTAGTAACGATATTGATTAAAATAATGATATAAATAATTATTATAAAAACGTTATTATTGTTATTATTATTGTTATTACTTTTTTATTGTAGTTGTTATTAGTATAGTTTAAAAAATGTATATTATAACTGCAATAATTGTAATAATAATGATGATGGTAATGATGATAATGATGATGATAACAATAATAATGATGATAATCATGATAATAATGAGGATAGTAAATGGAATTTTGTCCATATATAATAAAAAGGTAAAAAAAAATCCCAAAAGTCGAAAAAGCGCCAAAATCTAGGGAAATATAGCCTTTTGAGAGTATACTCCAAAATGACGTTTTTTCCCATTCATTTGATGATTTTGGCAATAATTAGGGTAATAATGATAATAATTACCAGACTTCTATTAATCATGACAATAATGATGATAAACGTGAGAATAAAGAGAAGTTGGATAACATTTGAAGATTATTAATTATTATCATTATTATTATCATTATTATTATTACTATTATTATCATTATTATTATTATCATCATTATTATTATTATTGTTATTATTATCTTTATTATTATTATTATTATTATTATTATTATTATTATTATTACTTTAATTATTAGTATTATTGGCAAAAAATATATTACGACTGTAATAAAAACAATAATAATAATAATAATAATAATAATAATAAACGTTATAATATTTTTATTAATATTATTATTGTTATTCTTATCATTATTACTATTTTTACGAGTAGTTTAATTGTAGAAATAATTATTATAACAGCAATAATTACAGTAATAACGATATTAATTTAAATAATGATATAAATAATTATTATAAAAACGTTTTTATTATTATTATTATTGTTATCTCTATTGTTATTGTAGTTGTTATTAGTATAGTTGTAAAATTATATATATTATAACTGCAATAATTGCAATAATAATGATAATAATTGCAATGATGATGATAATGATATGAATAACGATGATGGTAATAATGATAATGATGATGATGATGAATATAACGATAATAATGATGGTAATCATATTTTATTAATTTGATGATGTTGGCATTATTGTTATTATTATCATTATTATTATTTTTGCTAGTAGTATAATTGTAAAAATAATTATTATAACAGTAATAATTACAGTAATGATATTAATTAAAATAAAGATATAAATAATTATTATAAAAACGTTTTTATTGTTATTATTGTTGTTATTAATATTATTATTGTAGTTCTTATTAGTATAGTTGTAATAATATATATTATAGCCGCAATAATTGCAATGATAATGATAATATTTGCAATAATGATGATAATATTTGCAATAATGATGATAATAATTGCAATAATGATGATAATGATGATTATAACGATAATAATGATGATGATAATGATAATAATGATGATAATAACAGGAATTGTGTCCATATACAATAAAAAAGGTAAAAGAAAAAAAATCCCAAAAGTCGAAAAAGCGGCAACATCTAGCGAAATATAGCCTTTTGAGAGTATACTCCAAAATGACGTTTTTTCCATTAATTTAATGATTTTTGATAATTATTAGGGTAATAATGATAATTATCATTATTACCCTAATAATTATCAAAAATCAAAATTATCAAATTATTAAAAATTATTATAATAATTACCAGAATTCTGTTAATCATGACAATAATGATGATAAAAATGAGAATAAAGAGAATTTGGATAACATTTGATTATCATTAATATCATTACTATTATCATTATTATTATCATTATTATTATTATTATTATTATTATTATTATTATTATTATTATTATTACTTTAATTATTAGTATTATTGCCAAAAATATATTATAACTGTAATAGTAACAATAATGATAATAATAAGTATAATAATAATAATAATATTCGTTATAATATTGTTATTACTATTATGATTGTAGTTGTTATTAGTATAGTTGTAAAAATATATATTATAACTGCAATAATGGCAATAATAATAACAATTATTTCAATACTGATGATAATAATTGCAATAATGATGATAATGATGATGATAATGATGATAATGATGATGATAATGATAATAATGATGATAATCATGATAATAAGGATGATAATAACAGGAATTTTGTCCATATATAACAAAAAAGGTAAAAGAAAAAAAAATCCCAAACGTCGAAAAAGCGGCAATATC
>NW_023643597.1:0-9131 GCF_015228065.2 Penaeus monodon | reverse complement strand
AGCTTCAAAAAAAGCCAAAAATTAAAAAACAAAAAAACGATTTTTTAAAAAAATAAAAAAGGGAAACATTTTGTCTCCACTGGGTCGGCCCGTGGCTTTGTCAGAACTGGGGGAAATTTGATTCCCCGGCGGGGTGGTCTGGGGTCACTACCCTCGGGTTGAAATTCTTAGAAACCTGCTTGGGCTGAGATTTAAATTACACACATGAACAAATTCTATATTTTTCCACCCCGGGGATGGGGGGGACTGGTGTTTTTCCCGGGTCCTGGCCTTTTTGAAGTAAAATGCAAAAATTAAAGATTTTCTTTGAAATAACGAATCTTAGTCTCGGTCCTTAATTGTCCCATGGACCATTACATAAAATTTTTAAAATAAGGTTGAGGGATCCGTTTAACTAAGGAAGTGGGGAATTCGATTGTCGTGATATGCAGATTTATGCAAATCAGTAAGGGGCGTGATTCCTTCTTGGGTTTCTAATCATCTCGTAAAATTGGCTTTAGGTCCTATTACCACGCCCACCAACCATTTTTTGATGGAGGATGGGTGTAGGGGTCGTTTTTCTGCAAAAAACCCACAATGTTTTAAAAAGCTTCATTTAAAAATTCTCCTCCACCACGTTATTACTGTTTGGAACCCCCTGGATGGGGGACAACATCTTTTAAAAAAAGCTTGGGTTTTTCCCTTTTGCTTCTTGTTTCGTATTGGTACGCTATGGGAAGGGTACACATAAATTTTACTGTCAAAATATTTTGCCCCTCTTTTTGTAACAGGGGCCTAAAAATTTAGGTAGCTAAATTTTCTCTTTTATCCCGGGGGAACCCGACCAGCGGAGCGGGCACATCCCATTGGTTCTTTTTGGGCCACACTACATACTTACTATTTTGGGGGCTTTTTTGACTGCCGGCCCAATGAAAAACAAATTTTGTCTTTCAAGGAACCGGGACCCCCCATGCCCTTCAAGGAAGGAAAGGGGCCCGATAAAATGCGGTTTTTTTTTTTTTTATACAGTCGGGAAAAAACACTCAGTGTCTAGGACTATATTGCTAGTATGATAGGAATTCCCTTGCAGTTTTTTAAAATCTTTGATTCATAGTTTAACGGACACCCCTTATTCCCCTGAGATCCTTTTTACCTGGGGGTGAGCACCCGGGATTCTTAAAAATTTCAGTGGTCCCGGCTATTTTTCTTCGGGACCCTTATTAATATTCTTTTCCCACCCTTTCCGGCTGCAAAAATTAGTTATCAGGGGGTGATCGCTTTTCTTTTTAAGATAGGCTTACCACAAATTTTGTTTCCCGCAAGCAAGAAAAACTTCCACCCCCAAATCAAACAGCATCCCAACAAGTCCGTGATTGGCCCCTGCAAAAAAAAAACCAAACAATTCTTTCCATACCCACCTTGACTGGAAACCTAGTAAGGGGTTTTCCCGGGGGCCCCATACCTACTGCTAAGCTTCTCTTAACAGTGGTGGAACTGCTTACGGAATTCCTTCCACAGTTGTCCTGTTGCCTCTTTTTGGGCTTGAAAAGGTTATGATACTTGGCAGGGCATACCCCTTGAAGTTGTTGACTTGGTTTAAAAAAATTTACCCTACCTTCTACAAACTTCCCTTTAACAGAGTTAGAGTTCGGGGGGAAAACATTTTCCCTAAAACCTGGAAGATCGCGGGAAGGGGTCCCAAAAGGGAAATGTTAATTGCCCTGTTTGCCATAATTACTTTAAAAGGGTTGCAAGTCGTCTCATTATTGTATGTAAATGTTTTCACGTCTCCGGGGGAAGCTTAAGGATTGCAGACCTGCAATGCATAAATCATTTTTATAGTGGGCAACATTCAGGGTTTTTAAAATTTTCCCCAAAAAGCCGGCTATACATTCCACAAGAGGAAAATTCCTTCTTCCCTTTTAGGGGCAAAACCCCCTGCAATTTTTCAAAGAGGTGAAGTCTTGGTCTAAATTTTGACTCAAAGGGTTCGTAGGGGCCCCCACATCAAAAATTTTTAAAATGAAGGCTACAAAAAACTTAGATTTTGCGAGTTCTTTAACTTATTTGGGGACAGATAGCACATGCTTCTCGGCTTTACCAAGCGCTTTTAGTCTAGATAGCTGATTATGGATGTGGAGGCTATTTTCTGCAACTCCCCCCTGTTCGCGGGATGTTGGCCTCAGTCAATATGTTGCTCTCAAAATTGTACTGAGGCTTGTAGGTCTCACCTGTGGAGTCCCGTATGCTGAGGTGGAGAATTATCGTCACTTCCGGGGTTCGTTTATAGCAGATGCTGCAAAGCAAGTCATGCTCCTTGAGCAAAAAATGGCAAGTTGATGGGACGTCTGCTGCAGTTGTACTCAGAATGCACTGGGTATCGTTCTGTTTCAGCCAGAAGGTGGAGAATTCGGGGCTAGTGTAAGATGTCCAGCGGGATCTTGTCATGGAATTTCGCTAGATCATTAAGCAAACATTTTTTTTGTCTGTGATGACTATGCATCTAGCAGGTGGTGACAATGATGTGCTCTTCCAGAGATCTTACGCATTTGTCCATACCCATGCTTAAGGGGGTTCCAGAGTTAATGAGGAGGACATACTATCTCCATGATGGTCGTCTGGCTCCTTTAGCACTTACTCGCTGGCTGGGTTCCTTCTGTAATGATTCAAGGTATCATCGATGGGGCGTCGTTTCACCTGCTTAATGCATGCTTTTTTGCTATAACGCTGGGGCATTCATCAGACCCCAGGTACTGGGGTTCGACGGAATGGCACTGATTTCGAATGGATGTTCTGCTCACAAGGTGACTTGTGATGTTGTGTAAATGATTAACAGCACTTGAAAACTACTTGGAAATCATTCAAAGTCTCCTTGGAATACTGCACAGTTGATCTAAAAAAGTCCAGTCGCAGTCAAGTCGCCATCTCTGCACTCCATTGGCTGGAAAAATCCATTTCACTCCTCCAAAAGTATTGAGAAAATGGGCCGCCTCCAGGGAAGTTTCTAACCTGCCCAAGGAAAATCATGTGAATCGGGATCCAATGAAAGGTCTATTTTGGAGGGAATGTCCAGTTTGAATTGGAAATGTGTGGGAGTGTCACTGTTTCCAGTACCACTGACTACTTAAGAACAAGGACCCAAGACTTCCTCAGGGTGCACAAAGGGTCTAACCAGAAGGTGATGCCGACCATTGAAATGTCCCCAGCGTAGAAAAAAAAAAAAAAGGATGTGGCAACCGGCTCAAAGGAGGATCTCCACATCATCATTTGAAGATTATGGGAGGAAGGTAGGTGAAGATAAGTCGTGTTAAAGCCTCCTTCTCCACAGCCTTCACCTGCAGTGTTGTCTGCAGGGGGATGTCGACTGGAAGGGCATTCATGGGAGTACCATACTGCTAATCCTCCATGAGGTCTCCAGTATTAAAGGGCCCAAAAAGGGTTGAATAGAAACCTTCAGGGAACATCAGAAGATGATTTTTCCCTGGTCAATAATCTCTTGTAATCCGAACACAAACTGGGTACAGAAGCTATCAGCTGTTTGCTATGTTATTCCACTTTTGCAGAATTCCCTGACAGTACAGTGATAGAATATCCGTCTTTAAACTACCTCTTAGAAGGGTTTGGCAGCACTGTGGTCAATGGGTTGCCCCACCACCTTTAGGGCTGCCCTTTCCAGGAGCTGAGAGATCGTTGAAGGGCTGTACCGTAAAACTAGTTTCCACAAGCTTTCCTTGACAGGCTTTAGGGATTTCTTTGCTTGGCAAGAGTTACCGAACGAGCCTTTGCTTCAGGGCATTTGGCCTAGCGGTTGGGAGGGCACTCTGTGGAAGTGGTTGGCAGCTGGAGCTGTCAACGTTGAGGCCCTGGAGCACGCCAACGGCGCCAACGGACCTGTTAAATTAGCTTTGAACAGGCTAGGTATTCCTTGCTGGGCAAAAGGGTATACCTGAGCCTTAGTTCAGGGCTTCTGGGATGTGGCCCGGTGGATTGGTGGCAAGTGGAGCGTCACCATTGAGGCCTCTGGAAGGCCTTACTGATGGATCAAAGACCTTACTTTGGGAGGGGAGTCTTCCTCAATAGACCCCTCACTCCTAACGCGGTTCCTTGAGGAACAAACTCACCAGAGGGCAGTGTCCAGCCATTTGGGACGAGGTAAAGGAAGTGGCCACGTGTGGTGTGTATGAAGCATGGAGGCAAAGGGTGGGGGAAGGAGGATGGCTAGACTAAAGCAAAGGGATTACATGGCTGCGCCAAACAGCACACGGGCACGCGCTTGCCTCTGGAAAAAAGAACTTTCATCCTGTCCTATTACCATACTCGTTTCCAAATTTGACTGGTACATGCTGGAAGAAGCTTTCACTGAAGTCTTTGCAGGGGTAAAGATATGGACCCTGGACAGTTGTCATCTCATGATGACTTGTGTACCCACCTGTACACTATCTCTTGGTTGTATTTCCTTAAAAACAGCAAGAGTTGTGAGGAGAAGTGAAGAACATGGAAAACGTGCAGCCCAGGGATGTCCCATATCGCACACCAGACGGTCCACTATCGTCTGGGAGTAAAACATAAAATCTAGGCTTATCCTCTCACTGTGGGTGATGTGAGGATTATGTTGAATATACTCATACTATGTTTCTGATGTGCTTCATAAAATTCCAGTTCCATGGATTGGACACATCAAGGTCTTCACTAGGTACTTAACTATGAAATACTTTCATATTATCAGCGTAAGATTCCTAGTGGAGCGGACTTTTAACCTTCTTACCGGTTTTAGGAGCCTGGGAACCATTTACGATACCAATCTTGCCTTTGGAACGCTGGAAAGTTCCAGCGAGGACAACTGTGAGTTCAAGAGAGATGGTCGGGGGAGATGCGGTCGGGTCGTCAGGGCAGAGGGGGGGGAGCTAGATCTTTGTAAAATAGAATTCATTTCCTCACCCCACCCAACACATCATAGCGTCCAACCGAGGGGAACTATTGTTGGGGCTCAAAACTCCAAACAGGGCATGGGAAATATTATGAGCCACATACAATTACTGATGGACAGGTCACGGGACTTATGCATCGACTTCTGAACAGTGCCTACTTGGACCCTATTCATAGTGACAGGCCGATTGACTGATCGAGCGCTGATCAAGCCCACCCATCTAACAGAATAGAGGACCAAAGAGTTGTGTCATAGCTCAGGGACAACATGAGCACGTCTCAACCTCAGTTACTCCTAAGCTGGATTGCCACCATGCAAAAAAACACCGTGGGAGAGTTCTCCCTGGTCCAAGATGGACTGAAACGAAGGGGTGGGGCCCATACACTCTGCATAGGCCCTGGTGCACCAGGATAGTCACTTTTGTCTTATTCCCTCACTGGTGACCCTCAGTACTGGTATATTAGCCTCGGGACCAGCTCACCAGATCAATGGGGACCTCATTGTGCCACCCACCGCGGCAGGCGGCTTCCGAGAGGGGGCGTTTACGAATGATTTTGTGACCTTGTTGTGAACTTTCTTTTTAGGGTTCCAGTGGGTAGGTTAGGGTCATATTATAATACCTAGCTGATGCCAATTTGGAATGTGAATGGTAAGATTCTTGCATAAGACCGTAGCTGTCCCACAATCCAGTTCACTAGTTAGATTCTGTGCAGGAGGTTCCTGGAGCGAGTCGATAAAACATGTATCAGGTCATGACCGTGTCTTCTTGCAAAAGTGCAGACAGGTAACTCCTGTAATGATGTTCTCTTGAAGGAGGACGTCACGAAGCTGGGGACCCATTTGAATGTGATCAGATCCCTGCGTGTTAGGGTCATGTTTATTTACTGGCTATTGTAGCTCAGTACTGTGGCTTCGGTGTCCTATGAGGCAGGGCATAAACAGCACTTCTATATTCACTTTCCTCAAACCAATTTAGCCTCCGGGGTGTAGGCTCATGTACCCAAATCTCCTGTGCTAAAAGTTCCCAGGTCTAACAATATTGGGAAACTAGATAATCTCTCGGCAAAGGCGGGTGGGAAAAAAATACGAAACGCTTCCGGCCAGATAGCGCACCAGAGGGTCGTTTGGTTGGGGATCTATGGACACTAGCCTGTTACGAACAAGATAACTGCCCTACCTCACATTGAATCTCTAACGTTTCCCCCTCGTGGATCTTGGTGGTTTTAACTCTGTACAGAAAACTCTAGTGAGGAAGATTAGGAAAATATTTCAGGATGTTTCCTGTAATGCTAACCAGTTTCTGAATTTTGAGGTCTACACAACTGTGTATGCACCGTGCGATATAGTGATATGTTAACTACAACATTTATTTAAAACCCTGCATCAGTCCACTCAGATCGCGGGATCTGGCCTCTTAAAATGGCAAGCAGTTTCCTGCGTCAGGGCAGGACTGTCTGAGCTATTGAGGATGGTTTGTCAAGTCTGTTCGAAACAAATCGATATCAAAAGCCTTTCTAATCTTCCGTATCCTTCCTCTCCAATTTCTCTGTAAAACTCTTACAAATTTGTGAGACATCTCTGGGCAGGTCTATGTTTGTAATAATGTTCTCTGAGGGAGCGCTCCCCTGGCTCTCGCTGGCGGCGGACGTGAGACCCTGATTTCTTTGCCCAGCTTGATCTGAGGTTGGCATTCTAATAATCACCTTTGTGTATTTATTTAAATGTTAATAGACCCTTTTCTTCCGTACCTTATAAAACCACGTCACGTGTCAACCTTACAATTGTTTACTTATTTTTCTGACTATTTACCTACTGATTTACTTATTGTACAGTTCAGTACTATTGTATTTTTTGTTGGTAAGTCTGTTCACTTTCAAGTGCAATATGGTCATATTTTATTACTATTATTATAAGCTATCTACTTCTGTCGCTCGGACCTCTCATCAGTATAAGTAGAGCTTTATTTTGTAATCCGCATTACCCAGTATGTCTTTATTTTCCATTTACCTTTATTTATTAATTAATGACAGGTGGAACGGATCATCCACTCATTGTATGTGATAGAATCTGAGTATAATTTAACCATACTAGTGGACACACAAATTTCTCACTAGCGGACATAAGTTTATTTTATGTTATTATTTATTTATTTATTTATTTAGTTATTATTTTTTAGCATGTATACTTATTTGAGCATATTTTTTAGTCACTAAGTGGCAAATTTTCCCACTAACGGACTTAATTATATTATATTTTTGCTTTATTTATTAATATAAGCAATTGAGTTGAGCACTTTTTTTTACACTAGCGGAGACGAAGCTGCATACTAGTGGACTTCTTTATATTTATTTTTTTTATAATTGATTAATTAATTAATTAATTTGTTTTTCTGCTCTACCGCCTCTTCGCAGTATGTAACCCTAACGGTAATTGACTAACACCAGTCAGTATATAAAAAAATCACATCACTGATTTCGCAAGGATTTATATATAAATGAAAATATTTTCACCTCTAAGTTACGCACAAATTTATGCTTAAAGTTACCTTTTTAAAGAGCACTCCATACATATACCATGCAACATTAAAAAATATATATACATCATGCAATCATGAGTAAAATACTTAAACTAATATAGCACGATATTGTTCATGACTTAAAGATATCTTTCATGAATTTAATATATATTACATGACTTCAAGATATGTTTCATGCCTTCAAGATATGTTCCATGACTTGTATGTTCAATAAGGCATAAAAATCTTGTGTATTCAATATTTTCCAGTAATTCAAGCACTAAATTAATTTTATATATCCATAACAGATAACAAATCTCTTAAGTGGTAATATTTAATTTATTTATTGATAATTACCAATAATTCTAAATTATATTTTATGTATTAATAAGGCGTGAAATGTTTTGTGGAGGCGATCCCGCCGCAGACCACCACTGTGGCGTTTCCGAGCGGCCGTTGGCTCTACTTATTTTTTATCTAATGTTTAACATTCCACAATTAAATGGTAAACTGCCACCACTGACCTTTGAGGAGTGTCAGGTCTCCAATACTTGGGATTAATTGATATCAAGAGGAAAACTGAAAGATTGTTTTCTCTTCATTATTTATTGACTTATTTAATACTGCCTGTATCTTGGGTTCTAGAATTTACTAAGTTAAAACTTGGGGGATCCGTCTGATAATGGTTAGGTTTGTCCACCATGTGGTGTACATCTGAGTAAGACCCTCTTGGGTTACTTCACTTGTTTCAGTATTTCACTTGTTAAGGGATAAACCAGGCGTTACACCACATACATATAAAATAATATGAACACTAAAAGAAAGAAAAAAAGGAGGAAGAAAAAGGTTTTCCCTCTGCCTTGTCCGTCGCCATCTTGGGCGCCATCTTGAAATCACCGTATCTACGAGGGCGACCTCCTGACGTCATCCTTCGCAGGCCTCGAGTGTGACATCGGGACGTCGTTATCTCGGTCATCATGGGCCTCGAAATCTTAAAATGTCCAGGACGTCTTCATCCTCCTCCTTCAGCGCCTCCATCAGCGCATTCATCAGTGCCTCCGTCAGTATCAGCTATAAGAGCGGCAGCCCACTACAAAACACCCCCCCCCCCCCACACACACACACGTGTGTGTGTCTTCCTTTTGTGCATGCTAGAATAACTTGCTTCATTTTAGTATCACAATTTACTTACTGGCAGACGCTGGCAAAGTTGTGGAAACCTGATACGTACTTCAGCAACTTGAAGGACGGCGAGATCCATACGGTGTCCATGCCTAACGTTCTGTATAGAATATACAAGACTGGCGACGTTCTGTACAGCATGAGGTCTGTATTTATTTATAGTTCTGTTATTAGCTTCTCTAAACAACTCATTACTGGCACACTTTTGAGAAACTGACAGTAAATGAGAAATTATCAGTATTATTGTTATTTGTTTTATTCTTATAATCAATAGTATTATTATTGTAAATGTAATAATAACGACAGTTAGTATATAGTATGAACGGTTATAAAAATAGTAATAACAGTAGTAATGATAGTAATAATAATGATAATGATGATAATGTTAATAATAAGGATAATATAATAATAATAATGATGATAATAATAATAGTAATAATGATAAAATGATAAAGATGTTTACAATAATGGCAATAATGATGATAATAATAATAATACACAATAATAATATAATAATAATAGTAACAA
>NW_023643595.1:0-2500 GCF_015228065.2 Penaeus monodon | reverse complement strand
TTCTCTTTCCTCTTTGTTATTATCAATGTATTGGTCTTATCTACATTTATCTCAACCCTTTACTTTCACCTTCCTCCTTCAGATTGCTCACTAATTATTGTAATTTCTCCTCTGAGTCTGCTATCAGTACTGTGTCGTCTGCATATCTGATGTTGTTCACGTTCCTTCCACCAACTGGAATGCTTTCTAGTCCTCCTAACTCACCCATGACAACTTGGCTGTACAATGAAAACAGATCTGGTGATAACACACATCCTCGTCTTACTCATCTCTGTATTTCAATCCAGTCTGTCTTTTCATCATCTTCTCTCACTGCTGCTTTCTGATTCCAGTACAATATTATATATTTACGCAGATTATGTGGATTATGCAGACGTATGAATAAATTGTGTGTGTGTGTGTGTGTGTGTGTGTGTGTGTGTGTGTGTGTGTGTGTGTGTGTGTGTGTGTCTGTGTGTGTGTCTGTGTGTGTGTGTGTGTGTGTGTGTGTGTGTGCGTGTCGATGTCGGTGTCGGTGTGTGTGCGTGTGCGTGTGTGTCGGTGTGTCGGTGTAAATAAGGTACATAGAGAAGCGAGTATTACTGTATGTGATTTTGATATAAATGTTTAAAGTATCAGAGCTATAAGTGTGGTTCTACTAGTATTACTTTTTTTTTAGAATTATTATTATTGTTATTAATGATCTTATCATTGTTTTGTTATTGTCCTCGTAACGACTGGTGAAATATTTTCCCGTGGCTTATTACTTTTACTTTGAATTAGTATTGGTGATCCTACTGTCATGAATATGTTTTTTATATTTTCTTTTCGTGATGGATAGCAAAGTGCTAGATAAAACAATATAAGTTTGACATTATGAATAGATTATTGAATATTAATATTTTTCAAATGCTCAACTTTTTAATAGAATGCAGTATCTTTTTTACGAGAATAAATATAGCCTGGGAATGAATCCAAAAATAGATGGGTCTTTTTCAGTTTATGAATCTGTTTGTCAATTTATTATTATTATTTTTTAATTCTTGTGTTCTGAAAAAACTATAATAACTAAAATAGATAATAAAAACAGCTAGCAGGTAGTATGAATTGGAAATATGTTATAGACTAATGGATGAAATGATCAATGAGTTGAAGAAAATGATCGATGTTACATAATACAGTTTTTGATAAGACTAAAGACAGGCCCGGTTATTTTCCGGCTAATAATGTGAAATTTAGTAGGAAATTAAGTTTTCCAGTTTTTTTTCTTCGTATCGTATGTTTGTTGCTCCAAGTACATAAAACATTTCCTTTGAATTTCACAAAGCATCGTTTTTCATTTCTAATACTTAATCATTTTATTTTCTATTGTACTGAAGATTAAGTAGTGTGTATTTTTCTTTGCCTTTAATCCGTGTTATATTTGTGTGTTTACGTACGAGAGGTAGAGGAGAGGAGAGAGAGAGAGAGAGAGAGAGAGAGAGAGAGAGAGAGAGAGAGAGAGAGGATGAGAGAGGGGAGAGGAGAGAGAGGAGAGAGAGAGAGGAGAGGAGAGAGAGAGAGAGGAGAGCGAGAGAGAGAGGAGAGAGAGAGAGATAGCGATAGAGAGAGATAGCGATAGAGTACGAGAGAGAGAGATGAAGAGAGAGAGAGAGAGAGAGAGAGAAAAGACTCAGAAACAGACAAAGACAGACAATATGAGAGGCAGACAGACAAAGATTAAATGAAAACAAAAAAAAGTACCACACCCATGTTCTTCCAACACGCTATTCCCTCTCCTTCATTACAGGGTTGCCTCATCATGGAAACACTACAACATCAAGACGTAGCGAAAACTCCATAAGCTTCCTCATGCTATTCCCTCCCGAGGATGATTCTTCCTGAGTGTCACCCAGGATGCTCCTACCTCCTACTTCTACCCGGCGAGAGGCATAGATCACGAAGGGCCTCAGACCTGGATGCAGATGGATCTCCGCCTGAACGACTCCATCGAAATACGTTTTCATAATGGGACGACGTGGATGAAGGAAGCCAGTCCTCTGAAGGGGCTTCTTCTTAAATCCTTTTCCATGTCCTTCGGACTTTGGGCACCGAACTGTCCTCAGAGTGAGTTCAAAGCTAATGATATGTAAATGACTAATGTAAAAAATACGAGAGAGAATAATAGCAAGTCTATTTATTATTAATATTATTATTATTATTGTTATTATTATTATTATTATCATTATCATTATCATTATCATTATCATATCATTATCATTATCATTATCATTATTACTATTATTATTATTATTATTAGTCATTATTATTATTATTATTATTATTACTATTATTATTATTATTATTATTATATTTTATTATTATATCTTATTTTATTACATTATTATTTATTATTTTATTATTATTTTTATTATATATTATTATATTTATTATCATATCATTATCATTATCATATTATATTATATTATTATTTATTATTATTATTATTATTATTATTATTATTATTTTTATTATTATTGTA
>NW_023643592.1:5000-7500 GCF_015228065.2 Penaeus monodon | reverse complement strand
AATATACATATACATACACACACATATCTATATATATATACATATATATATATTATATAAAATTATATATATATATATATATATATATATATATATATATATATATATATATTCTTTTTTAAAACGAGAAGAACAAATATATTAAAACGCACAAAACACACACAGGCACACACACAAAACACAAAAACCCAACACACACATACAACACACACAACACACAACCACACACCACAAACACAACACACACACCAAACCCACACACACAAACACACACACCACACACCCCAAACACACACCACAGGGAGGGGGTTGGTGTTCATGCTTTGAATATAAATATAAAGAAAAAAATTATATGAATTTTATGTAAAAATAATATTATTTTTATATATATAATATATATATATATAATATTATATATATATCATCTATCTAATTTATATAAATATATATAAAATATATATATAATAAAATAAATATAATAATATAAAATTATATATATATAGTGATAACTAGTTTTTTAAACAACATAATTAAAAATATAATATATAAAATATTAAGATATAATATATATATAAAATTATACTAGATATATAAATATTATTATATATAAAAATATATATGTTAATATATATATAATAATAATAAATAAAATAATAAAAAAAAAGTAATTTATATAATTATAATTTTATATATAAAATTAAATATATTAATATATATATATATTATATTTATATATTTCACACACACACACACACCCACAAACACAACACAACACAAACACACACACACACACAAAAACCACACACACACACACCAACCAAAAATATATGTATATGTATTTGGTGTGGTGTGGGTAACATAATGCAACTGTATTAATACAATAATCTTATAAAATATATATATATAATTATATAATATATATATAATAATATATATAACTAAAATATATAAAAAATATATAATATTTTAATATATATATTATATATATTAATATAATAATACTAACACACCACAAAAATAAGTAACCACATACATAAAAAAACAAAATTAATATAATATATAAATATTTATATAATAATAAAATATATATATTATATTTTTCCACATAAATATATATAAAATAATTATATAATAATAAATATATATATATATAATATATTAATATCTGGGGGTGTGTGGTGTGGTGTTGTGTTTTGGTGGTGTGTGTGTTTGTGTTGTGGTGTTTTGTGTAATTGTGCGTGTGGTTGTGGTTGTTATATTTTATATATATAATTATAATATTATAATAATAATATATATATATTTTCATTTCACACACACAAAATATATATTTACAAATACTACATACATAATAAATATATATATTATATATATATATATAATAAAAAAATATAATATAATATATAAATATAAATTTTTTGTGTGGTGTGTGTATGTGTGGTGTGGTGTGTGTGTGGTGTGTGTATGTGTGTGTGGTGTGTTAATTGGCGTGGTGTTGTGGTGTGTGTGTGTGTGTGGTGTGGTGTGTATGTATGTATACAAAAAAAATATATACAATATATAATATATATATATAAAAAATATAATTTTTAAAAATATATAATATATAAAATATAAAAATATTATAATATATATAATATTTATATTATATTATATATATTATATATAATTAAAATTTTAAAAATTTATTTTATATTTAATATATTTAAATATATATATATATATATATATAAAATATTATATAATATTTATAATATATGTTGTATAATACATACACACACACACACACACACACACCACACACAACACACACCCCCACAATTACACACACACACACATACACAACACCACACAACACACACACACAACACACACATACCACACAAACACTATATATATATATATAATATATATTATATTTATGTGTAATATATATATATATTATTATATATATTTTTATGTATTATGTAGTATGTGTGTATACTATATATGGTGGGTTATAAGTATTAATATATATATAATTATATATATTATTAAAATATATATTATATATAACAAAACCACACACAACACGCCAATTACACACACACACAATACACATACCCACACACACCACACAAACACACACCAACACACACCACACAAATATAAATAAATATATATAAAAAATTTATATATTAATATATATATAAATATATATTTTTTGGTATAATATATATATATATATATAATATAATATAATAATATTTTATAATATATATTTATGTATGTTTTTATGTATGTGTTTTAATACTAAAATTTTTGGTGTGTGTGTATTGTATATATATAATATAATAATATAATTATATATTATATAATTATAATATATATATAATAGTGTATTTTTAAAATATATATAATATATATTAAATATTATTATTATATTAGAAAATGAAATAAATACAGTAGAATAATGTAACACACACACCACACCAAATACATAACAATTGTGGTGTGTGTG
>NW_023643591.1:0-5000 GCF_015228065.2 Penaeus monodon | reverse complement strand
ATAGACGACTACCGACTTCGTAACATACAACGGATGGTTCGAGAAGAAATGAAGGTAATTAGCGGCGTGAGTTGGTTTAAATTAAACTCAAAAATTTAAGCGATCTGTTTAAAATGAATGAAAGAACGTAGAAAAGATAATTTGCCTGAATCTTCCATTCCCATAAATTGATAGTATGACCGAAATTGTTGACTATGTGAAGAAATTATCAAAATCTGTACGTTCCCTTGCCATATAGAAAACAATACATCAATATATCCGAACAAAATAGTGTCAGGAAGGAGAACAAGCAAAAAGCGTTCAGATTCGGACATGCTATGTATAAATTCGCAAGAACCGGGATTAAGCTACTTCCCATCGCAATAACATTAATTTGTTTATAAAATTCACCGTCAAATTCAAAGACATCATTCGTGACACACAAAGAAATGAATTCAATAAAGCAATTTACAGGAACCGGCATTTTCTGAGTTGAATAAGAAAGTTTTCTCTCAAGAAAATAGCACATCATCAAGCGGACATTGGTAAATAGGGAATCCACATCAAAACTCACTAATTTCTGACCGTCGACAAACTCACTCTATGAAATTCATCGAATGTTTGATGTGACTATCACTGAAGGATCCCATAAAAGAGAAAACGCTAGCTAGCCAATAATTGTAAGGCCAAAATAATAAGCTTTAAAGAAACGCCTTGTTTGTGAGTTTTAGGAAGGCCATATATATATAGAAAAGAAGGATTTACCTTTCTATATCAAAGAATTTGGTCTGGGCATTAACAGCAATACGTTTGAGATTTTAAGAAATGATTCAGTGACAGGGGTAAGGGTTAGACTGTAGTTTTTGATACGTTGGCTGTCCTGCAGGGGGGAATGAGCTGTATGTATATAATCAGACTTTTTAAGGATAAAAAAAGTTATTGCCTTTGTCAGCTTGATGACTGAAATGTTGAAATCATGTTTAAGTGATTTGGTGGCCAAAAATTAACATGGAGTAAGCCTCTGAAATCGTTCAAATAAATTTAACATGCCACCTTTAAGGAACCTGAGATCTTAAGGATATGTTTTGTTCGCAATGAAACCATCACGATCTGTAATATAACCTATACAGTGATTTGTGCTGAGTTTGGTAAATGATCAACCAACATTTAAAAGTTCGCCTTCATAACATGATACCGAATAAGACGACAAATTTACGAGGTGTCAGTACCCGTAAATAGCTGTTTCGCTTAAATTGTTTCATAATCTAATAAAGGGAGGAAGCAATGAGTAGGCCTTGTGATCACCCTCCTTTTTCAGGAGGATCCCAACTTTCTTACAGCTATGTAGTAGGCTGGATATTTTAAGTCTGATTCTAACCGGAAGTGAACGTTGTGAGGCTGAGCGATGTGAATATGTATAAATGCTAAAAACCGAATTGTTGTAGCTGAATAAAAGAGAAGGATCCAGACTCACTTCTGTATAGGTTTGGGATAACTGTGGCGATTACCATTACCCTTTCATGATTGATGGCAGCCATTGTTGTAGATTTTTTTTTCTATATCTATTATTATTATTTATTTATTTATCTATTATTATATTTTTTGGTGTGAATATGATACCGGAATTGGTCCAAATACGAGAAGTCATGGTACTCATAGACTCAAAATCTTTTATTTATTTATTCATTTTTTTTAGATCATCATATTAGAGTTTAGGGTCACGTTGAGGAACAGAAATTTAGAAAGAATAATGTACTTCGTTTATATTCAAGAATTTGTCCGACATATTGGCAGATACGACTTGAGAGAACATTAGAAAATCATGGATCTCAACATATTGGCGGCAGGAAGTTAACAAGAATATGTATGAATTTTTGATATGCGTTAAAAAGAATTGGACTTAATAAAACACACACACACGCACACGCAACACACACACACCACACACACACACACACACACACAACACACACACACCACACACACACACACCACACAACACATGCATGTGTGTGTGTGTGTGTGTGTGAGTGTGTGTATGTGTTTGTGTGTGTGTGTGTGTGTGTGTGTGTGTGTGTGTGTGTGGGTTTGTGTCTGTGTCTGTGTGTGTGAGAGAGAGGGAAGAGAGAGAGTGATCACATAGCTTCCTAAACACTGGTGTCCGTAGTGCAAAATCACCTAAAAGTACTTTCAGACAGTCCAGAGCAGAGACTTAATGCACGAATGCCAAAGAGCTTCTAAATTGAAACAGAATCCCAACATTCGCGCAGAGAGCTCTCTCTCTCTCTCTCTCTCTCTCTCTCTCTCTCTCTCTCTCTCTCTCTCTCTCTTTCTCTTTCTCTTTTTCTCTCTCTCTTCCTCTCATCCTCTCATCCTCTCTTCCTCTCTTTTTCCCTCCCTCCCCTCTCCCTCCCCTCTCCCTCCCTCCCTCCCTCCTCCCTCCCTCCCTCCTATCTCCCTCTCCCTTCCTCGTCCCCCACTCTCCCTCTCCCCCTCTCTCTCTATTTCTCGTATCCCACCCTCTCCGTCTCCTGTAGCAAGATAACCCGAGTTGATTTAAACTGCAATTTGGTGACAGTCCCTCAGACCTGCATTTCCATCTAACGCGCCCGCCTAGACTTGCGAACAGGGGACATTAAGTGAAAGATCTGAGCGACCCGAGTTAGCAGCATTCGTTGACAAAGGAAGACCATTTCAACCACGGGAGTACAGCCATCGGTCTAATCCGTGGGAACAATGCCTTTCCCAGAGCCAAGTTCAGCGTTATAGATACTTAAATACTTAAAGTTATTACATTATCGTTGTGTTAATGTTTTGTTATGATGGATTATTCTGGTGTTTTTTTATTGTTGTTGATCATCACCATCACCATCATAACTGTCATTATCATTACTATTTTTGTCGTTATTATTATAATTATCATTATTGTTGTTGTCATTATTGTTGTTGTTATTGTTGTTATAGTAGTTATTATTATCATCTTTACTATTATTATTATGATTATTATTATAATTGTTACAGTTATCTTTATTATCATCATTACTGTTTTATTGTTATTGTTTTTATTTCGTTCTTCTTTTGCTTCTTCTTCTTCTTGTTCTTCTTCTTCTTCTTCTTATTATTATTATTATTATTATTATTATCATTGTTATTATGATTATTATTATTATCATTATTATTATTATTATTATTATTATTATTAATATATTATCATATATTATTATTATATATTATCATTATATTATTATTATTATTATTTATTATTATCCTTATTATTTATTACCATTATTATTGTGTTGCTGTTTTATTATTGTTTTTGTTTTTATTGTTGTGTGCTGTTATTGTTAAATTATCCTTGTTAATACCATCATCATCATTTATTATTATTACATTATCATCACTACCGTTATAGCCACAATATATATTATTATATTATTATTATTACTATAATATCCCACTTATCAAATTTTATATCTTTCATCTTTTGCATTTTGTTATTATTTCTCACCCTAAATACATTTTTACATTTCTATCTCTTGATTATTATATTTCCCATCTACATACAAATGACATTCTAGAAAAGGATTATGAACTCGGAACATGAAAAGAATGTTTATAATACATTCAGAATTTATAGAAACAACGGAAACAGGAAAACACGAGGAGGAAAATGCTAAACATCTGTATAACGTTATTAACAATAGCTAATGAAAAAAAGAAAAAAACGTGTCCAAGTAATTCGGATGAAATACATTGTACTATATGTATATCGGAAAATACAAGAATTCTCACTCAGAGACTCTATGTGGAGGCTGTCCCTTCATCAATGAAAATTCAATCTTCTTTATGGCTATTACTAGGTGATTTATCCTTTGGTTAGTGCAAATGCAATCTGTTTGCAAGATCATGCTGCAAGATAGCTCTCTGTCTTCTCGATATTTCATCAGCTTTCAATTTCTCGCGATTTCTGTCTCTCTCCCTTTTGATTTTCTTTTTTTTTCTTTTTTTTTTATAGAGATTCCTGTTTCTTTCTGTCTGTCTGTTGATGTATTTGACAGTATGTTTATTTTTTCAATTGTGTTTTCGTATTTGAGTGCCTGCTTCTCTCTTTCTCTCTCTCTCTCTCTCTCTCTCTCTCTCTCTCTCTCTCTCTCTCTCTCTCTCTCTCTCTCTCTCTCTCTCTCTCTGTTTTTTATTGTTCTCTTTATCTGTCCCTATGTTTCTGTCTCTCTCTGTCTGTCTGTCTGTCTGTCTGTCTCTCTCTGTCTGTCTGTCTGTCTGTCTGTCTGTCTGTCTGTCTCTCTCTCTCTCTCTCTCTCTCTCTCTCTCTCTCTCTCTCTCTCTCTCTCTCTCTCTCTCATACACACACACACACACACACAGACTCTCTCCCTCTCTTCCTCTCTTTCCGCCTCTCCCCGTCTATCTCCTCAGTCTGTCTCTCCCTCCCACTCTACCCCCTCCCCCCAGTTCCTAGCATCCCGTTTGTCCGTCTCTGACACGTACACCCTCTAGCTGTCTCTCTTCAGAGTCTTCCCAATTAAGCGCTCTATTATTCCTGGCTCCCTCCAAGGTTCTTCCGTGAACAGCCAGTAATCAACCAACCACATGCGATTAAGATTGTAATGTGTTCCTTGTCTCGGTATGTGGTACTCTATATGATCTGTTGATTTTTTAAAAGAATTTTAATGAACACTCTGAAGTATGTATAATATTAAGACGGGTTTTGGTGTGCTCTTAGTATCAGGGTTAACGATTTTTTGTCTTTTGTTGTCATTAGAATAAAGAATATTACTAACCAAAAAGGCGAACCACCTACAAGTGAAATAAAGCAATGCATAGGAAGTAGAAAATTGGATACGAAAGGGAACAGTAGTTTCTAATATTATCAGTGCAAATGTACATTAGAAATCTGATCAAAATAAATCTTATCGACAGTTTTCATGATCTTATAAAAAACAATTCGAGCATGGTCATAGGCACTATATACACATCACTCATGAAAAGAATTTAAAAAAAAA
>NW_023643590.1:0-9135 GCF_015228065.2 Penaeus monodon | reverse complement strand
TTTTTCTTCCCCCGGGAGGGCGAACTATCGCGTCAAAATGGAGCGAAAAACGAAGCAAATGAAAAGGAAAAATTTAGGCAACAGGGGTTAATGTAGAACTGTTGCTTGCTTGTTTTTTTATTATTATTATCTTTATTACACTTGTTAATTTTTTACGAATATTTATCTTTGACGGGTGTAAGCTCTCGGTAGAAAAGGTAATGATGACATTAAAATTCGATCATAAAATTAAAAGAAGGGAATGTATTTTCTATCTAAAATTTTGTTTTAAAGTTAAGATCGAATGGAAAAAGTCCCCATGGACTTTTTCAACTTGTTTTTTTTAACAAAAAATCCCCCCTTTAGATAACTTGGGGTGGATACATTATTCACCATTGTACTTACACCCACAATTTTATTTACCATTTTCCAAAATTTCTCTCTTCTCTCTCCTCTCTCTCTCTCTCTTCCTTCTCTCTCTTCTCTCTCTCTCTCCCCTTCTTCTCTCTCTCTCTCTTTTTCTTTTCTGTTCTTTTTTCTACTCTACTTTGACAAGGAATAAAAAAGGGGAGGCACAGTCAGCGCCACGTTCAAAGGGATTGTTTCAATTTCCCCAAACTGATATCGATGGGAGTCTGGTAACGATGCTTTCGGGATGTGTTTCCCGTAAATTAAAGTTTTTAACCCTTTTCTCTGCTTCCTAAAACCGTAGAAGGGCGATGGTTGACGACTTATAGCAGGATTTTATGTCTGTGTGACCTAAGCAACCCCCACGAAAAAAAAGCTACTCATAGCGTAAAGGCCTTTGGATTTTTTATGTGTTTTTTTTGTTCTTCCCTTTGTTTTATTTTTAGTTTGTATAAACCTAATCAAATTATGTAAAAGTGAACCACTTTTTTTTTTGCATTTTAAAAAATCATTATGTCTGTCTAGATTAAATTTAAATTTCACAATCTAATCCTGGCATCGCGCACCTTCTGACTTTTTAATGCTATTATTAAGTACTGGACGGGGAGTGCACGTGCCTTTACCTGGGAATTGACGGCAAACAGACATTTTGTGCGTGCGGTTGGGTTCCCAAATTTAAAGTGAATTGAAATCGTGTATACATAAAGCTACTTCATTTATTTAAACTGATGAAATATATCCTCGCCCAAGGAGCCCGTGACAAAAACAAGAAATAAAAAACATCTCTGTGAACAGACCCCCACTCTTCTTTTTAATAAGACTGCTGAATTCTTTAGGGGACGCCTTTTTATTCATCAGATTATCTCAATTTTGAAAGCTATTTTTGATTATCCGTTTTTTTTTATTAAGTTTTTTAAAGGGAATGCAACCCGTGCTTCAGGAAATTTAAAGATAAAACAAAAAGAAAAAGATTGGGAAAACTAACCGTTTTTTTTTCTCCTTAGATATGTTTTTCTCATACTTATAAAAAATTGGGTATCGTTTTTTGCTCTAATCCATTGAATATTCTAATAAAAAATAAAAATAAACATTTAGTTCATTACAATACCACATACGGACTGGCTTATGGATTTTGGAGAAGGAATCTAAGTTGCCACGGGGGAAAGCCCGAATCTCGCGTCCCCAGAAAAGAGGGAGGGAGAGCAGCCCCCAAAATAAAGGTAAGGAGGAAGGAGGGGGCGGCGGGCCCGAGCGCAGGCCACGTAAAAGAAGGGCAGCGGAAACCAGGGGTGGGAAAAAAAGGGCCAATTAAGCGGTGACTTTCAATCGACGCTGTAGGGGGGGATGAAGCGAGCGTCTTCGAGTGCTCGCGATATTCACCCCTGCAGGATAAGGATAACCCCCGGGGGGTTTTGGACCCAAAAAATTTGCTTCTAAATCCTTTTTACTGGGGGGAAAACCCCCTTTTTCGAAAAACCAAAAACATTTTACTGTAATGTGAAATGCTTTTGGGACGTTAGCACTTAGGGCTTATCGGGGTCATAATTTAAATTTTCTTATGTTTATTTTTTAAAAGTTTTAATTTATAGATACTTTCCGTTTTTGATTAAATTTTTTAATTCATCATGTGTTATGTTGTACCTGATTTTTCTGTTTATATTAAAAAACCTGGCAATTAATTTTGTACCCTATACTCTGTTTTTCAATATGGGCTAGTGACTGGTTTTTAGTGATAATGCTATTTATATTAGGTGGTGGGGGGGGATGGGAAAAAAATTTTTAGTGATATTCCGTGTTTCCGCAAATTCTCTTTTCCCTTTGCGCTTGTGGTCGCCTATGACCTTTTTTTTTTCAATCCTAAAAAAATCATCATTTTTTACCACAACCAGAACCCCTTTTTTTCGCTAGTTAATAAAACTGACGCGCTGAATTTCCGCCCCGGGGAATACGGGAAAATCCCTTAAAAAAAGAAGTTTTAAAAACGATTTGAAATTTTTATTTCATTTTCCTTTTCATTTCACATTTTTAGAGCGATGAACTTCCGGGTTTTGAAATCAATAGTGGGGTTCAATGAAATGGAGGTTTCCTGCCGGCAACACACAGGAGAAGGTTTTGTGGGGGCAACAAGGGGGACGCATTGCGGGTTTTATTTGTCGTTTTGCGCGCGGCGTGTGTGGTGTGTGTTTTGCGTGCTGGGTGCGTGGGGGTTGTGTGTTTGTGTGGGTGTGTGTTGTGTGGTGTTGGGTGTGTGGTGTGTGTGTGTGTGTGTGTGTTGGTGTGGTGGGCGTGCGTGGTGCGTGGGTGTTGTGTGGGGTGTGTGTGTGTGTGTGTGTTTGTGTTGGTGGTTGTTTTGGTGGTGTGTGTGCGTGCGTGCGTGCGTGCGTGCGTGCGTGTGGGATGTATGTGTTGTGTGTGGTTGTGTGGTGGTGTGTGGTGGTGTGTGTGTGTGTTGTGTGTGTGTGTGGTTATGTGGTTTTGGTAATTCAATCCTGGGTTGTGATGTAATGTAGTAATGCCTGGTGAAAGGGGACTGGAAAAACTTTTAAACAGGATGGTGAAGGGTGAGGGTGAACCATAAACGGGCACTGGTGATGGTAAAGGGGAATAAATTGGAAGGGGGGACTAGGCTGGAACGGGGACTGGTTTCGGGGAAATTCGTTTGAAGTTTTGGTTTATTTATCTTTTTCCTTTCACTTTCTGAAGTGATAAAATCTCCGGTCACATCATGAAAGCAGTCGCATCCCGGAAAACACGGAGAAGGTTTTCGTGTTGCAAAAGGGAGAGTTTGCAGTTTTTTTTTGTGCGCGCGCGCGTGCTGTGTTTGGTGTGGTGTGTATATGTGTGTGTGTTTGTGTTGTGTGTGTGTGTTTTGTTGGTGTGTGTGTGGGGTGTGTGTTTGTGGTCACTGATGACATATGCGGGGTTTGATGAATGGAGACCCCCACTGGAAAAAATACTGCACTTTTAGAAATCAAAACTAAATAATGAACGACACAGCGGGTGACATGTGAACAAAAAAATGGTAAACTGTTAACGGGGAGTGATGAGGGGTGAATGGGGCTGGGAATGGAGAAGGGGGTAGTAATTTTAATCAACTGGGATGATGAAGGTATGGGACGGTGAATGGAGACGGGTATTGTAAAACGGGGACTGGTGACTGGTGAATGATGACATAACTGTTGAAAGGGGGGTGGCGCTTGTGAAGGAATGGGGACGGGAAAGGGACTGGGACTGTTCAATGGGGGTTTGGGGACCCTTGGACTAGTGAAAAGTTGTGTGACTGGTGAACAGAGAGGGGGGGCTGGTGAATTGGGACAAGGGTATTTTCCCGGATGGTGAAGGGGCTTGTGACTCTCGAAAAGGGGAGTAGTGATAATGAATGGGACTGGGAAAAGGGATTTTCTTTCTGGAGAAAAGGACTGGTGAATGGGTAAGGGGATGGTGAATGGGGACTAGTATCTGATAAATGGGGGGGTACCTTTTCCCCTTACTAGTCATTAGTCCTCAGTTGCCTGTTTTTGTTCACTAGTTTCCAGTCCCCCGTCCCCGTTTTCCCTTCATTGTCACCTCACCTCCCCCTTTTTTTTTCAGGGGGTCTCACCAGGTTCCCCCGTTCCGTTCCCCTAGTCACAGTCCCCTGTTCCGTTCACTAGTCACCCGTCCCCTGTTTCCCCCACATCACCAGTCCCCCTTCCCGTTTTCTATCACCAGTCACCACTCAGTCACCCCTCCCCCCGATGGTACTAGTGAAAAAGGAATGGGGACTGTTTTAATATAATGGGAACAGGGGACTCGTGACTGTGAAAAGTCCCAAGTCACCCGTCCCCCGGTTCGCCTTCATAGTCACCGTCCCCATTCCCGTTCCCGTTCATTATCACCAGTCACCAATCCTAAATTTTTCCCTTCACTAATCACTTTCGCCAGCAGTAGTGACCATCCATCATTCCCATTAAAAATGTCACCAGTTATCAGTCACCAGTCCCTTTTCCGTTCACCCCTCCTAGTCCCCAGAAAAAGGGAAATGGTGATAGTGAATGGGAACAGGAGATTGGTGATGGGGATTTTGTAGTGAATGGGAACAAGGCACGGGGACTGGACTAGTGTATAGGAGCAAGGGGTTGTTGATGTTTTGGGACTAGTGAACAGGGAAAAGGGGGCTGGGGATTGGGAATAGGGGGCTGGCACTAGGGCAGTGACGGTGAAAGGGTCAGGGACTAGTGCTGACGGTGTTGTGAACTGGTGAATGGAACAGTAACTGGGAAAAAGGGGGATAGTGACTGATGAAATGGGATGGTGATTTTGTGAAGGGGAATATGGGACGAAAATTTCTGACTGGTGGGTTGGGGGGCTGGGGACTGTTAAAAAGTGAATGGGGGCTGTAGAATGGGGTTGGTGAGTGAGATTAATGACTTGTGAATGGGATGAATGACTTGTGAATGGGGGTGAATGACTGTGAATGGGAGTGACTTGTGAATGGGTCTGGTACCCAAAGGGTTGGAATTTTTAAAAGGAAGTTGACGGTGAAAAGTGGAGGGGGACTGTGAATGGGGACATGACTGGTAATGGAGAAATTTATTTTTGAAAAGGGGGGCCCCCCCCGTTCCCCTTCCCACAAAGTCCCAATCACCAGTTACCAACCCCGTTTCCGTTCACTAGTCATCATCACCCCTGATCTGTTCCTGTTACTAGTAACCTTTCATAGACCACTGTTCCAATTCACTCGTTTAAAAAACAAGCACCAGTCGCCGTTTTTGTGATAATCACTAGTCACCCGTCACCAGTCCCTTGTCCCTTTTACCAGCCACTATCCCGTCACCCGTCACCGTCCCCTGTCCCCGTTCCTTTCACTATCACCGCCCCATTCACCATTACCGAAAAGGTGAACAGGAGATTTGGTGATGGGGACTATGAACAGGAACAGGGGCTGGTGACTGGGACTAGTAACGGGGAAAAAAGGGGGGTGGGGATTGGGCTAGTGAACGGGAAAAAGTGAGTTGCTTGTGAAGGGGCCAGTGGGTGGGGAATGGTGACTGTGAAGGGATTGTGGACTGGAAATCTGGGGCTGGTGAAGTTGAAAAAGGCTATGACAGTGAAAAAGGGGCTGGGGTGGTGAATGGGGAGTGGGACTATTGAATGGGGACTGGTGACTGTTGAAACAGGGACTGGTGACTTTTGAATAGGAATGATATGGGGAAGAAAAGATGGTACTGTTGAATGGGGAAATGGTGACTGTTTAATGGGAAGGGACTGTTTTAAGGAATGGTGACGTTAATGGGGCATTTAGTGGTGAAAAGGGACTGGGGATCTTCAAAGAGGATGGTTTTTTGGTGAATTTGGGCTGGGACTGGAAATTGACTGTAAATGGGGATTGGGGACACTGAACCGGATTTGTGACTTTGGGTGGGAACTGGGGAATGGGGAAATGGACTGGGACTATGAACGGGGGACGGGGACTGCCCAATTGGGGTTATTGACTTGGAACGGGAATGGTGATTGGTGAAAATTGGGGGTGGGGTCTGGGGCACTAGGAATGTGAATGGGGAATTTCATTGGTGAAGGGCTGGTGACATTGAACAGTGGACGGTGACTGAAGAACGAGGATAGTGGGTGATATTTGGGGGCAAGTGACATTTGAAAAGGGGACTGGGATGGTGAAAATGGGAAAGGTTTTAATTTTAATGGGAAACTAGTGATGGTGAACTAGGTTGTTGAAAGGGAGAGGTGATGGTGAGTGGGGAGTAGGCCCGGGAATATGAATTGGGGGCTAGTGAACTAGGACTGGGGAAAGTGGACAGGGACCGGTGGCGGGAATGGAAGAGTAGAGGGGCTGGGAACGTGGATTTGTGCTAGTGAACGGGTGGTGAAAAGTGACAGGGACTAGGACGGTGAAACGGACAAAGATTATTGAAGGGGGGATGATGATGTTGAATTGGGATTGGTGACTGATGAATGGGGAGGTAACTGGCAAACTGGGCTTCGACTGGAAAAGGTAACGGGAAAACTGTGAACTGGGTTTTTAAACTCATAATGGGGACTGGTGACTGGTGAGCAGGAACTGGTGGAAGGGTTTGGGGATGGAGACTCGTGACGGGTGAACTGAGACTTGACTGGTGAATGAGGACGGGTAACTGGTGGACTGGAGTCGAATGGGACAATGAATGGAAAAATTAGTGAATTTTAAACTGACTATTTAACGGACCAGCATGATGAAAAGGGGGAAAGATTAGTGAAAAGGGCTGTTCCTGGTAAAGGGGGTATTTCTATTAAACCGGGAATGGTAACTTTTGAAAGAGGATGGTAAAAATGTTTTAAAGGGGGAAAGTGGGAATTTTTGAAGGAGACTGATGACGGGAACCTTGAACTGTAAGTGGTGAATGAGGACTGGGGATGGTGAAATAGGAGGTGACCCCTTTTAAAGGGGATTTTGGGGACTGGTGAAGGGGGTGGGTGGTATTGAATGGGGGGGTAAAGGTTTGTGAAAAGGAACGGGACTGGGAAGGGATGGGACTGTTAATGAGGTGGTAACTGTTGAATTTTCATAGTGACTGGTAATGGGGAAAAGGAGGAAATGATGCTGACCAGGACGATGACTGGGGGAATGAGGACTGTTAACTGTTTGGGTTGCATGGTGAATGGGACGCTACGTTTAACAAGGATGGTGACTGGTGACTGGTGATGGTGAGAGGGGGTTGTGACTGTGGACAGGGGTGGGGACTGGTGAATGGGACTGGTAATTTTGGGGAAGGGTTTTAGGATGGTGAACTGGGAATTTTTTAAAAGGGGGTTTTTGACTGGGAATTGGTGATGTGGACTAGTAACAGGCTGTAGTGACTGGTAAGTGGGATGGTAACTAAAAGGACTGGTGAAGTAGAACTGGGACTGGACTGGAATGGGAGTTGACCGGGGGTGGAACTGGGACTAGTAAAGGGACGGGGGCTGGTGAATGGGGACTGATGACTTGAAAGGGGCTAGTGATTGAAAAGGGGGCTGGTAAATGTTTAAAGGGGACGGGAGCTGTTGAACAAGGTAATGACTGGTGAACGGGGAGTAGCAAAATTTGGGGAACAGGGATGGTGGAGACAAAGACTGGTGAACGAGGATTTGGGAACTGTTTAATAGGATGTAAACGTTGAATAGGGAAGATGTTTGAATATGGATTTGTGACTGGTGAGATGGTGAATAAGACTGGTAACTGATGATCGGTGGTGAATGTTTTTAAAAGGGGTGGGACTGGTAAAAGGGAGTGATACTGGGGACACTTGAAATGGACTAGTGAAAGGGGAATGGTAACTATTTTGGGGATGGCGACTGTTTAAAAAAGGGACTGGTAAACGGGAAACTTGTGCGGTGAATGGGGGTGGGTCTAGTAAAAAAAAGGGTGGGACTGGTGAACGGGGGGTAGTGATTTGAGAACGAGGGCTGGTGAAACGGGTGTGTTGGGGGTGGGTTGTGTGTGGTGTGGTGTGTGTGAGAGAGCGAAAGAGAGGAGAGTATGTTTTTGCGTGCGCGCGCTGTTGGTGAGTGTGGTGTGGTGGAAGAAGGGGGAGAGAAGTTTTTGCGTGCGTGTGTGTGCGTGCGTGCGGGGTGTGTGTGTGTATGTGGTGGTGGGTGTGTGATTGTTATTATTGTTTCATTCCTTTTTTCCTTTATCGCACTGTTTCACCATTGTCATTACCTAAAATTATTACTAAGGTGTTTTTAATCCCCACGCTCTCATTAAGAATGGGTTTTTTGATTCAATACTTGGATAGTTTAATTTTTCTATTGGCCTGACAGAAATATACACATACAATAAAAAAAAAAAAAAAAAAAAAAAAAAAAAAAAACAAGTCAAACGAAACCAGTGAATTTATTATCCATAAATCTTACTTTTTTTATTATGTTTTTTCCCGTTTTTATTCCATAAATTTTGGTAAATTTCCATAATTTTTCATTTTCATTTTTTGTACCTTGTTATCACTTTTTTCAATGAAATTTTTATAATTTACTGTTTTATCTAAAATATGTGTTAAAAAGCCTTGGGGATGATGTTCTTTAAAGTTGCGTTACGAGCTAGAGTATAATATTCCACCGGGATTTTCCCCCTTTAAAAAGCGGACGAGGGGAAGGAACCGCCGCGTAATAGGGCAAGGACGACATGATTTTGCAGGAAGTTATGGAGGAAATCTTCAGCATAAAAAACCCTTATTCCCGCCAAAACTTCGGGGCGAAGTTTCCCAAGTTTAAACCCCAGTGGAACCCCTTTTTGGTCGAGTTTTTTGTATCAAGGCACTGAGGTTGTTTGGGAAGATCTACGTGAATTCGTAGGGGTGCGTGCGTGCTGTGTTTTGCGTTTGGGTGTGTTGGGTTTTTTTTTTGTGTGTGGTGTTGTGTGTGTGTGTGTTTTGGTTTTGTGTGTGTGTGTGTGTGTGTGGTGTGGTGTGGTGTGTGGTGTGTGTGTGTGTTGTTTTGTTTTTGGGGTGTGTGGTGTTGTGTGTGTGTGTGGTTTGTGCGTGTGGTTTGATAGTTACCTTTTCAAACCTAACAGGGGAGGCACGCGTTTTCCTTAAATGGCGTACAAAAAGAACACACAGCCCCAGAACCCCCCAGACTAACCCCCCCCTCCGCCAGCGCTCCTGGTCTGTCCTCGACCCTTTTCCCGCGGCCCGCAACGGCTTCCCTCTTCAATTTCCCTAGTAATCATCCCGCTCAGCGCGGAGGCGGACTCCGGGAATCAGAATGCTCTCGACCCTGAAGAATATGAGAATT
>NW_023643589.1:7500-9135 GCF_015228065.2 Penaeus monodon | reverse complement strand
TTTTCCATGTTTTTTTTGGTTCCGGGCATTTTTTTGTTTAACACACCCCAAAAAATTAAAACAGACAACACCCAACTTTTCAAACAAACCCACCATTTCATTTAACCATTTTATTCATAAAGGGATTTTTTTTTCCCTTACTCAGGACACGCCGGGAAAAAAAAAAAAAATTTTTTTACGTGCGCAAATAAAAACAAGATGGCTGGCCTGCTAAAAACAAAAAAGCTCTCTTGAAAGTTCCCCTTTGTATAAAAAAAAATGGTGTGAAATTACAACCTAATTTCCACTCACAGGTGAGTTGGGGGCGAAATTTAATAAAAAGATGCCAAAAAAACACACAGTGGGAAAGATAAGATAAAGAACAAACGGGTAGACCGGGATAGTACCCAAAATGATTTTAGTATTCGTAAAAAGGGTTTGGGAAAGCATATAATATATATAATATATATATATATATAATATATATATAATAAAAATTTAAAATTAAAATAATAATATATAATTATAATATATTTCTAATTATATATATAATATAATTTTATAATTACTATATATATTTTTTATATTATTATATAAATATTTTATATTTAAATTATAATTATTTAACCCCTTTTTGTTTTTATATATATATTTATAAATTATATATATTTATATTTGTAGTATTTATAAAATATTATATATATATTATATATAATAATATTTATATAATTATTATGTTTCCAAAACCCTTTTACAAAAATACTAACATCATTTGGGTGATCTATCCCGGCTACCTGTTTTTTTTTATCTTTCTTTCTCTGGTGTTTTGGCATCATTATTATTAATTTCGCCCCCAACTAAACCCCCTGTGAGTGGAATATAGGTTTAATTACACAGCCATTTATTATAAAGGTGACTTTCTCAAAGGAGCTTTTTTTTTTCAGCAGGCTCAGCATCTTGTTTTTATTTGGCACGTAAAAATTTTTTTTTCCTGGCGTGGTTGACTAAGGAAAAAAAATCCCTTTATGAATGAAAATGGTGAACAGAAATGCCCCCAATGGGTTTTTTTTCGGAAGTTACGGCGTAAAAAAAAAGTACAACGTTCTAATTATTGTGGTCGACAATACATGCCTATAAAAACAAAATAATGCCAGATTACCCAAGAAAAATGACTGCTGATCTAAGGAATACCAAACACTTTTATATATAGTAATAAAAAATTAAATTTTACCGTGGGTCTAAAGTATTTTCCCTGAAAAAATTTTTTTTTTTTTACGGAATTAATGATTTGATGAAATTTTTTTTCAGCAAAAAAAAATCACAAATTACTCTACTTACTTTACCTCATACCTGGTTTTGATCTAGTGACATTCATGTAATCTTCACTGTGCCTTGCAGATGCCAAAGTAAGCGCTGCTTTTTGTGCCATTTATTCTGCTAAATTAGGAAATATTTAAAGTTTGTAAGTAAATAGTATTGTTTTAAAATTCTTCTTTTACTTCCGGTCACATAAATCACGATTCCCTCGCGCTTGTGAATCTTTTTTTCCGACTAAATCAACAGAACCTCATCGACTTGAAAGGTAACGGGGTTTTTTTTACTGGGAGATAAAAAGTTTCTTTCGAACCCTCCGCGTCTCTAGTTCTCCTACTGCTT
>NW_023643588.1:5000-9137 GCF_015228065.2 Penaeus monodon | reverse complement strand
AGGGGTAAAGGGCATAGCCCCTGACTAGGGAATATATAAATCCCACAGGTTTAAGGCTCTGTTGGTTTACTGGTTAGGACGCAATGTACGAGTACCACGGGGGATCTGGATTATGTGAAATCCCGTAGATTTTTAACGAATGCTGGGTTTGGTTCCCGTACAGTTTTCAAAAGTTGGCGCGTCGGTACGTAAACTTTCAAAGATAGCAGCAACGTCCGCAGAGTTTCATTATCAGATTTTAAGTTTTTTTTTTTTGTGTGCTTGTTTTACATATTTCTGTTCTCTTTTCTTCATATTTCCTGTTTTACCCCACAATTTCCCTGATCTATTTCATTCCCTCCCTTGCTATCTGGACTTATCAAATAACATGAAGATTGTAGGCTGGAGAATGCAACGGAAATAATCATCAGACTCGTTCTTATCACACAAGAACAAATCTGATGATATGAATATTGTCAGGGAAGGACCCAATTGTCATATTCGGAAAATTAACCAGCTTGGTTCGGTCCTTGCAGGGAAACATGATGGATGGGGACTTAGAAAATGAAAGGTCACTCTTCTTTCTTCTCTGTCCTGTATCTCCCATATTTTCAATTTGCACACCTTTTGCCATAGTTGAAGAGTGCTTAGTTTTCATCAAGGTAACCACCCCATACACTTTTTTTTACTGTAATCCTGGTTGACATACATGGAAAGCTTTTTGTTTTAGTGTTTTGTTAATTGTTTATGCTATTCTGTACAATAACTTTATGCGGCAAGCACGTTCTGCACCAGGAGATTTGGCAGGCCTTGCAACGCCATTTATTGAGAAACACCGGTGAGAAATATTTTAGATTTTATACAGAACAACTAGACAATAATACCTATCACAGCCACATATCTGAGCCCACCAATTGCCCCAAATGCTGAAAAAAGTGATTAGAAACCAAGCAATTCTGACCACAGACAGGCAAAGAAACGTTCAGTGTTTTGCTATATAAATGTATGTGATTTTACCCTGGGAGTCGAGGGGGTAGAGACCCTTGGCTAGGGAACATATAGATTGTATTTTCTTAAAGCCATGGGGGTTCAGGGCATAGCCCCCTGGCTGGGTGAATAAATTACCACGGGGCCCAGGGGGAGTAGTCCCCTGAAGAGGATTATATATTACTACAGGGGTGCAGGGAGCAGAGCCCCAGGGCAGACCCGATTACCATTTTCAGAAAATTAACCAAGCTGCCTAAGAGACTACAGAAAATATGGAGAAAGTTTCAATTTCAAAGCCAACATATCTTGAGAGAATCTAAAAAATGAGACAAGAGACAATACCTGAAAATCTACTGAATTACACTCCCTATAAGAAGCAATTTCACATGCATTTACGGGTCATGTAATAAAGGAAAATATACTTTTTGAAAATTACATAAGTTAAGTTGACAAAGATTACACCTGCTGTTCAAAATAATAGTTCTAAAATATTATGGGAGAAAATAACGTCGTACAAAATAAAATGTCTTTCAAGCATGTGAATTGCCTGCCGTTTTGGTGCCTTTCCGTCGGCATCTGTCACGGGTCAGCTTTGATTCAGCAGAAATGCTCCACACATAACCATCTTGGAATCAAGCGCCATGGTAGCAAAAGACACCATGACTTTTGAAGGAGAAGTCCCTATTTTCCGCATTCGCCAAACTTTATTGGCCTCAACATTCGCGAAATGACAAGACTTTCTTGGCGTTTCCCCCAGCTGGATGACACCATCACGCACTCACCATACTTGAAGTCTCTACTCACCGCTCCCCCGTTTGAGGGGCATTTTCAGGTCTTTGATACGATCGCGACATCCTGCTGGCGTTATCACATCACACTGCAGATCAAACTGTGTGCCGTTGCGACGAAAATCGGGGCAAAGGAGCGGCTGGGTCGGCGTGCCACGAGACCCGAGTCGGCCGCAAGGAAAGGGACGACTGCGGCCGAGCATCTTTGCAAAGGAGCAAACGGAAGATTTGCGGCTTTCATTGCAGAACAAATATTATTTTGGCATTGTCAGCACCACAATGATAAGACATATTATAGCTGTAAGAACTGATGTTCATGTAATTGACATGATATTTATCTTGTTTTGGGAGAAATGAACATATTCTAGGGTCAAAACGTATTATTATAGTCAGACGGAAGCTGAATCTTCAAAAGCCGAAGGGAAATTGAAAAGATAACTAATTAGTCAAAAATATGACCAAAGGTGAAGCTCCTTTTTTATTAGAAAGTATTTTTCAATAAGGTCTCTCGGTTACATCAAGCGATACGAACACATTTGGGGGAGAAGACCTTTCGCTTCGTAAACTGGCGCGCGGCTTATGATTTAACGGAGGCTTCAAACCCGATATTCATTTGCATTCAGCTGTCACCTGTTGGACCCTCTAGTACCGGCTTTTAAAAGATTCTTAAATTCATAAATGTCAACCTCGCGATCGTCTTGCGCATTTTCCGCTTTCCAATCGGAGCAAAATAGGCGAAACCTGGCGTTTTTGTGCTCCCGGGCGCGCGGCGGCTTCGGCCGAATGGTTTAAAGTTTGCGGCCGTGCGGCCCGACCATCTCTCTCTCTCTCAAGTGCCCTGTCCCTCAAGGACGTTGGCGATCGTGGATTTCCACCTCTTTCAGTCTTTTGTGGTCTTCAAAAGTTCTTGTTCCGTTATTCTCGTCCATCTCCTTACGCTTGCTGTGTAGGTTAGTCTTTGTCTGCCCTGCTTCGTCTTCCATCGATCTTGCCTGTCATGCTAAGATGTTCTAGCTCTTCCTTTCGCATTACGTGTCCCAAAAATTGCATCTGTCTCTTTCGGATGTTCTTCAGAAGAAAACGCTTTGTTCCTGCTCTCTCCAGCACTTCTGGTTGGACATTTTATCTGTCCAAGATATTCTCATCATTCTCCTGAGAAACCTATTTCTGCCGATTCAGTTCGTTTCGCCATATCCTGTGAAATAGTCCAGCATTCGCTACCATAACGTGAGGATGGAAAACACATGACAGTTCAGCATTCTGATCTTTGTTGACATAGAAATTTTAATGTTCTTCATTATTTTGCCAGTTTTTCAAATGCAGATTTGCCATTCCAATTCGTCTTCTAATTTCTTGGTCACATTCTATTATCATGCTGCCAAGATAGTTGAAATTCTGTACTTGTTTCATTAAGATGTCACCAATCCGTATCTTACACTGTTTAGCATTTTTTTGTTTGCTGATTACCATACATTCTGTCTTTTTACAGTTTATGGTAAGCCCTTTCTTTTCGCTGGCTTGAACAACTCTGTCTAGTATCTCTTGCAGCTTTTCTTCTGACTCTGCAATCAACACCGTATCGTCGGCATATCTCAAGTTGTTTAAGTTGTGGCCTCCGACAAGAATCCCCTGTAATGTTGTTATTTCACGAAGGATAATCTCACTAAAGGTTAAAGAGATCTGGGCTAAGCACACATCCTGTCGAACGCCTCTCTGATGTTGGTGTATGAACTTGTGTATCTCCTACTCGCATGCATGCCGATTGTTCCCAATTAAATCCTTTCCATCCAGATCTAAACTTCCTAGCATATTGAAAAGCTCTTCGTGTTGCACTTTATCAAAAGCCTTTGTATAATCAATAAAGCACACGTATTAATCCTTCTGCATCTCGATAGCTCTTTCTGATAGTATTCTCAGATCGCATTCCTTGGGCCAGCATCTTTTACGAACCCAAACTGTTCTTTTCCAATCTCAAGGGTTATCTTACTTCTTGCTCTCATCATTAGAATGCAGAGTAGAATTTTTATCACATGGCTCATTAGGATAATCGTTCTGTGTAATTCACATTCAATTGCGCCAGTTTCTTGGGGAGGGCATGAAAATAGATTTGCTGAGATCTTCTGGGATTGTCTGCTGTCATATACCTCGTTCAAACTTCGGTAAGCTTCTCTGTACCAAAGTCTTCCAGTACAACAATCATCTCGGTGACGACTTCATCGGGTCCTGCAGCCTTATTCCTCTTCATTTTTTTGTAATGCACCTCTAACTTCTGATGTTAAGATTTTCGGGCCCTCGATGGCCTTTCTTATTTCTGGTTTGTTGCCCCTATAATCTGCAAAAAGTTCACCGATGTATTCTGTCCAGCGTTCAAGGATTTCGTCCT
>NW_023643587.1:35000-38581 GCF_015228065.2 Penaeus monodon | reverse complement strand
AAAAGAGTGTGGGTATTAAATTAGATTAAAATAAAGAGTGATGCGAGAAATATGGGGAGATGTGGAGATACACAGTGAATGTAGAGATAATGAAGAAATAGAACCATGTATGTGGAGGGGAAATAATTTTGGAAGAAAAAAAATTAGGTAGTGCAGTTTTTATTTTTTTTACTTCAAGAAATTATCAGTATATATTTTTTAATGCACTTCAGCAAAAGCTGCATTAAAGTGAAATATGTTTTTCAAAAATGTTATTTCCGGTTTCAGCTGAAACACAGAAATCTAGAAGAGGCCATGTGGTTATGCCTATCTCCCTGGTATTTTGATGGTAATGTCCAGTTTGTCATTGACTTTGGTATCACAATTAGGATTATTAATGTAAACTGCCTTCGAGATATGTAACATTCTCTTGGTATGTAGCCTCCGGGCTAGTACAGTGGTAACGTGTCGGCCTCTCATCCGAGGGGTCGGCGGTTCGCGCCCCGCCCAGGCGCGAGAAGTTGCAATTGTCGCCCGGAGGTTACTGCTGTGGCTGGACACCACGGCGGGTAAGGACCAGGTTCAGCCGAGTCAGCACCAGCTGACACACGTGAACGAGTCGACATTATCGACACAGGCCGGGCTCCCATCATGGCATACCCCGGGGCGAAGCTAACTTCGCATATCGGACTTTATCCTTTAAATCCTTATCTTAGTATGTTTAGAATATGAATTAACTCGGATTTTTAACAATATTTTAGCAATTTTCCTGATCACAAAACTGGTCACACTGCATCATTTCTCACCTCATCAGTCACTTTCAGTCTGCTTTTTTCCATCATGCTTGTGAAACAGGTGTTTTAGAGTGCCCACAAGTTCATCGATCCAATCTTCATTAGGATAAAAAAAGAAAAAAGAAGAAGAAAAAAAAAAAAAATCCATACTAATAGATATTTCACTGAAAGTTTAAACACACTATCACTCTTATCAGGCATCATTACTTTTTTATTCAGTCCCTTAGATTGGGGGTGATGACTTAAGCTGCTTGTATTTCTCAGTGTGTTTCTGCAGGAAAGGAAAAAAAGGGTTTTGCAATGGCCGATGCCTCTTCGGAGTCGCCTGTATAATGCTACCACCTTTTTCTTCTTCTTCTTCTAGCGGTATCGCTCCCCTATTCTCGCATACTCTTTTTTTCTTGAATCGATTTGCTATAAAATCTTCCAGCCGGTTTTTCTGTCAAGTGGGTGACATGTACCTTCAATCCCCATTGATGTTTGTAACGTCATGATTTGCTTTTTGGTTTTTTCTAACCATTTTGCCTGTTTCTCTGAAAATGTATATTTTTTTTGTATTACCTGAATGTTCTTGAAAATTATTAACTTTGGCACCTTCATATTGATACATTGAAAGATTTGTGCATTTTCTAGATCCCTTTTTTTTTAAATAAAGGGCAATTTGTCTGTCGGTTTTGGATACTCATTTAACCTAGGCATATTTTACAAAAAAAAATATCACAATTTTTTTGGAAATCATTAATACCATTACATGTTTTCAAATACACGTTTCATTCATCTGAATTAATAGAAGTAAACTGAATACACCAACCGTTTTTTGTGCATATCTGGTTGATTTTCTTCCGACTCATTTCAAGATCCAAGTTTACAGGCATGATCTATATACCCTAGGATCTACCCCTCTCGAGACGGAGCTTATGCTTATTATCAATAGTATTAACAGCTTTATGCGAGCAAAGGTCTACTTAAAAATGCAAACAGAAATGCTAATTGCGAAATAGCGGGCCCCGCACAAGCGTTCACCATTATTTGCGTCCGGTAAAGGCCGGCGTCTCACTTGGAGCTTGGACTGGCTCTTGACGTAACAATAAATCGCCAGAGAGGTCTAGTACATTATCTTGTCAGGATAACGGGAATTTAATAATCTTTGATGCATCGATCACTGAAGACATTGAAACATACCTAAACACTTGACTGTCTGTCTTTCACTTGAGCCAGTTAATGTAGGCCCCTCTCAAATTTGAATCTCATTTTCTGCTTAGCGCTAGTCTTTCAGTACAAACTTAATTAGTCATAGCTTGACTTGGCTACCTATTGCATGCTTCAGTTTCAGTATAATAAACCCGTAGTATGATAAAACCAAAGGCAGTCATTATAGAGATAAGTATTCATTATATTCTTATATTTATTAACTTTGACAATAGTTTTATTGATTTTTATAGTCAGGTCATTATCTAGAACGGTTTTTGAAATTACCAAATAGAATAATACCATGGATAAAAAGTGTTATGGGCAAACACGTGCTGAAATAAATAGAATAAATCGATCATTTGAGTGAAAGCTGGACTTCGTGTAAGGAAAAACATCGTAAATCAACATTATATGCACTTATAGTGGTCGACTGGAATATATCGATGTATTATTTGCTTGATTTTCTACACCTCTTGTAATCACTGAAACCCTTGTGATTTTTCCTGTGGGTTCTTTTTGAAGATGGAATCTAACCAATAGCTTATACAAATATATGTGGTGTCACAATGTGGCCTTGCAGACAGAAACAGCTTCTTGTACTTTGTAAGATTTATTATTTAATTATTTATAGCTGATATCATATATGGTGATATATGCTAAAAGCACATTTTTGTAAAAAAGAGTATGTCAGTAGTTTTGGTTATTACTTGTGTTGTTCGCTCAGAGGTACAAATCGACAAATGTTCTTACTATCTGAGGAGCACTTTTCATCTAGGAGAATGTTTTAAACCACTTATTTTTTTTTATAATGCTTAGCATAAACTACATTTAGATTGTAATAGAACTGCAGTGTCAATGTGACTGAAAAGTATCCCTAATGAAAGGTCCTCATCTTTGAAAAAAATAATGAGCCTTATTATAGGGCCCGGTCTGTCAAGACTGCGAGGTACGCCTTGTTATATTGATTGATATGATTGTACGCAGAAATATACGTATATCTATTTGTTTGATAGATATGTTTTAATCGTATAATATATGTTTAGAGTGATTATTATTGTTTTTAATGTGTGTACTTGTATATCCATATGCACAAATATTAATCTCGCAAATTTTGAAAAAACTGGCCATTAATATCTCAATCCTACTTTGCATTTTTCGTTGTGGGCATTTTGGGAAAAATTTTCAAATATCACTACTTATTCCTAATAAGTTTAAAATATTCCATGGTCTTAAACAAAAGTGAAAATGAAGGTTTTTGTCTTGTATTTCTGTTTTCACGAAAGTGCAGAAGCATGAAGAAGCCACCACGACTATATTAAAACGTTTGAGACTGACCTAGAGTTATGTGCAATTCTGATCATCTGGAAGCATTCGTGTTGATAAAAACACATGCACACAGTATATAATTAAATGAAAGTTATATTAAACAAGTCTCAGTTTTTTTTATTATCATTTGTTATATGGATACTGTAATCAAAGATTCGACACGGGACAACAAAGTTCCGGATTGGGTGGTTACACCCTTTCGCTTTACGGGCACCAGAGCCCATATGGTGAGTTTATTGCGTCGCAGATGTCAGAGTTCAACATGTTTTAGTTATATGAATTTTAAATATA
>NW_023643587.1:25000-27500 GCF_015228065.2 Penaeus monodon | reverse complement strand
CAGTCAGTGACCTACGTTGCTCATGGTGAAGCGACAGGCCTATTGAAGAAACAATAACCTACGGTATTTTGTTTCTTCTCGTCTCTCCTCCGTCGGCGCCACAGCACAGTGCTAGTTAAGAGAGTCTCTGCTCAGTACCTGAGTGTAGTATTTCTGGACACACCTGTTTTATCACACGTTCGTCTCCGTTCACTTAGCAGTAAAAAAGGTACCTTGTTGTCAGGCGATGACTCAAAAGGAGTAGGCTTCTTCGAGGTCTCTTTTGAGATACTTTCCCTCCCTCGAGGTGAAAACCATTCGGCACATCCTCAAGAAATATTCTACATTGATTCCCTCCAGCCCAGGCTTCACTTCCACCCCAATAAATTTTATTTCTGAAAGCAAAGTGGCATTCAGCACATCCTCAAGAAATATTCTACATTGATTCCCTCCAGCCCAGGCTTCACTTCCACCCCAATAAATTTTATTTCTGAAAGCAAAGTGGCATTCAGTACATCCTCAAGAAATATTCTACATTGATTCCCTCCAGCCCAGGCTTCACTTCCACCCCAATAAATTTTATTTCTGAAAGCAAAGCGGCATTTTTGTAAACAAAGGACATAAATCAGTAAATACATTCTTGGATTGGACAAGGAATAAAATAAATGTTTCGATTATGCTGCTTAATAACTTTGCTTACAAAAGTTAATCAAAATTTATTGTGTCATTAGTAGTGGGACATACCATGCCTCTTAAAATAACAATAATTATTCTCGATATGAAGTTTGTTTTTGAAATTGAAATAAAATTTCTGCTCTGAACCCTCCCCCATCCCCCCACCGTCCAATCCACCTATCCTGTACAGTGATGCCATACACAAAAAGTGACTAACAATACCAGAGAAAGTATGAGAACTTAAACTGTATCACTCAAATATAACTGTTTATCTAAAATGTTCCTAGTACTCAATACCTGACGATTGAGGTAATATCGAAAGTATTGGTATCGATAACGCCCTTTCCTACTTATCACTTGGTGTGTTGAGAGCCGTAAGCAAAGGCAGGATACATGATGAAACTGCTTAAATTTGATTTAGCTATTCATTTTTCTATGGCAGAACTCTTACCAATATGTTCAAATTAAATTCAATAAACGAAACAGAAATCAGATGTCTATGAATGGTGGAGAACAACCCAAATGTTCATAATGTTCAGATAAAGCATTTAAATTATACATAATAACGGTACTTGAATTATGGAATATGGATTGGCATAGAATACTCGACATTTGCATTCTCGAATGTTCAAACGAAACATATACATTCGTTCTATCTCTAATATATATACATATATATATATAAATATATATATATATATATATACATATATATATTATATATTATATATATTATATATATATATATATATATATTATATATATATATATATATATATATATTTATATATATATAAATATTATATATATTATATATATAATATATATATATATATATATTATATATATATATATATATATATTATATATATATATATATATATATATATATATATATATATATATATATATATTACACACACACACACACACACACACACACACACACACCACACATAAACACACACACACACACACACACACACACACAATATATTATATATATATATATATATATATATAATATATATATAATATATATATATATATATATATATATATATATATATATATATATATATATATATAATATATATATAATATATAAATATATATATATATATATTATATATATATATATATATATATATATATATATAATATATATATTCATATGCATATATGTATATAAATACATATATACATATGGTGCGCGCCCTACTCTTCAGTCATGAAGATTACCTCTACTTGTGAGAATGAAGCACATTCTGGGCTTCATCTCTCTAGTGGTAGTCTACGCTCCTACTGACGGAAGTTGGATCGAAGAGAAAGAGATGTTCTACACCAAACTTGACTCTGCAGTGGATCAATGTCCCCAGGGGGACATCCTCATTAAGGGACTTCTATGTGGTCACTGGCACTGACAGGGAAGGATACGAGCTATGCATCGGTCCCTTTGGTACTAGGAATATCAATAGCTCATACCTCTTAGACTTTGCAAGAACTAGGAGGCTGAGGACTGCGAGTTCGTGGTACCAGAGACGAGATATACACCGCTAAAACTTGCTACTCCAATACTGGCATTGTAGCTAAAGAGATCGACCACTCTTGTGGATACTCACTGGGGGATCCTTCAGAACTGAAGAGTTTTTAGGAGTTCTTTGCTACCGACCACAGACTTGTTGTAGCAACACTAAGGCTCCGCCTCAGATCTAGACGCATCCTGAGTTCTCACCAGCAGGTGTTTTCACCTCGAAAGGTTTAAGAGTGAGGAGGTGGCCCAGGAGTATGTAGTGGCAGTCTCAAATTGGCTTGAAGTGCTTGGTACTCTACAGGACCCTGCTGA
>NW_023643587.1:7500-12500 GCF_015228065.2 Penaeus monodon | reverse complement strand
TCCCCATTTCCTTTGTCCTAATCCCCCCCTTAGAAACGTTTCCTATATAGTACCCCCACACTCTTCTTCGATAAATGTTACACACAAACATCAGTTTCCCTAGTATTACATAAAAAAAAAAAAAAAAAAAAAAAAAAAAAAAAAAAAAAAAAAAAAAAAAAAATATAATATATTTTATATATATATATATATATATATATATATATATATATAAATATATAAATATTTTTTTTTATAGATATATATACACACACATACACAAACACAACACACACAACCACAAACACACCACACACACACACACACACACATATTATATATATATTATATATATATATATATATATATATATTATATATATATAAATTTATTTATGAGGTTCTTCCCAGTATTTACATGACATAAAAATGGAAATACCAATGTTTCACAAATAAGAAGTCAAATTTACTATACGAACTTTTTAGCCATTATATGTGGGGTAAGCATATGTGTTGGCGACCGTAACGGATAGGTTGCCGCTTCCATGATGACGTGAAATTGGCCTCATAATTCAGCGAGACAAGGAGGAATTTCAGTGGATGACGCTGAAAGGGCGAGCTTTATTCACATACATTACGGAATACGATAACCTCCGGCTGCGCCTAAGTGATATGAAGCAAAGGGAGAGCCCGCAACAAAAAATCTTTTATCCTCTTCATTTTCTTTTTCTCTTTCGAATCTTTTCCTCTTCTCCCTCCCTCTCCAGGGACCGTGAAGGGATTCCTGTCTTTTTTTCAGATTTCTCTCTCTTTCTCTCTCTCTCTTCTCTCTCTATCTATCTATCTATCTACCTATCTGTTGTCTCTGTTTGTCCGTCTCTCTCTCTCTTCTCTCTCTGCTCTCTCTCTCTCTCTCTCTTCTCTCTCTCTATCTATCTATCTGTCGTCTCTGTTTGCCGTCTCTCTCTCTCTTCTCTCTCTTCTCTCTCCCCTCTCTCTTGTCTCTCTTCTCTCTCTCTATATATATATATATATATATATATATATTATATATATATATACACATATAATATATTATTATATATATATAATATATATATATATATATTATATATATATATGTTCTGTCTTTCCTTCTCTCTCCTCCCTCCCTGCCTGCCTACCCCCCCTCCCTCTTCTCTTTCCTCTCTCTCTCTCTCTCTTCTCTCTCTTCTCTCTCTCTCTCTATCTGCTCTCTCTCTCTCTTTGTTTTTCTCTATCTGTCTATCTCGTATTGTATCTGTCTGTTTATCTTCTGTGGTGTGGTGTGTGGGTGTGTGTGTGTGTGTGTGTTGTGTGTGGTGTGTGTGTGTGTGTGTGTGTGTGTGGTGTGTGTGGTGTGTGTGTGCGTGTGTGTGTGGTGTAGTATGTACTGTATGTACGTAAGTATGTCTGTATATATGTGTGGAGTGTGGGTTTATGTATATATGTATATATATTATGTATACACACACACACAACACACACACACACACACCACACACACACACACACACACAACAACCACACACACACATATATATATATATACATATATGTATATATAATATATATATATTATATATATATATATCTATATATATCTTATATATATTATATATATGTAAACACACACTCATTACACACAAAGACAAACACACACACACACACACACCACACAACAAAAACTAGATTTATTGAAATGAGGAAGGGATCCAGGTGGATTTCGAAACTTGCAGTCTCATTTTCAATAAATCTAGTTTTGTATTGTGGGTCTTTTTCTTCCATTGTATCAACAGGAAGAGTGTTTTGTACATTACACACACACCCATATATATATATATAGATATAATATATATATATAAATATATATATATATATATAATATATATACATATATATATATAATATAAGAATATATATATATATATATATATATATATACTATACACACACAGTGTATTTCTATATATATATATATAATATATATATAATATATATATATATATATATATATATATATATATATATATGTGGTGTGTGTGTGTGTGTGTGTTGTCTTGTGTGTGTGTGTGTGTGTGTGTGTGTGTGTATGTGTGTGTGTTCGTGTGTGTGTGTGTGTGTACATATATGTGTATATATTGATATAATATATACATATAATCACTATATATATATATATATATATATATATATATAGACAGAAAAAAAGAGATTATATATATATAGATACACACACACACACATATATCATCATCAATAACGTATGCTCAGTTTGAGCAGCGTGGACCTCTCCACCATCCTGCGCATTACAATCGATCACGTTTTCTTTAGCTGTGTGTACCATCGACAGCCCGCAAATATCTTTGATCTTGAGCTCAGTCTTGTCTTCGGTTTGCCTCTTCCTCTGTTTCCTATCACCATCCTGCAGCAAGTTTTTCTCAATAGCTTTACTTCTCATTACATGACCAATAACTTTAATTTGTCAAGATGTCCAAACAGTCGGTCTTTAATATTTATTTTTCTCAGCACTGCATTCATCGTCTTCTTCTCTGTCCAGCTAATATGCAGTACTCGTCTGTAACACCACATTAAAACTATTGATCTTTTTTCTTGTCTATCTAATCAACACCCAACACTCAGAACCCATTATGATGCAATTGGGAAAAAACTAATGAGTTCAATACTCAGCTTTGTGCTAAGTAATGCCTTCGGTCTTCAGATGTTATTGAGAGCAATGTGGCGTTTTTCGGCAATGGTAATTCTTCTTTTTATCTCCGGTGAATCATCATATTATTAGTTAAACAGCTCCAAGATAAGTGAACTCTTTCACATTTTCCACAGTCATTCCTTGATTGTAACATTCAAGCATTCATTGCCGGTTATCTTGAAATCTTCATGATCTTAGTTTCGTCGGCATTAAGAAACATCCAGCCTTTCCGCGTGTTCTCTAACTTATCTAGTAGTTGTTGTAGTTCAGTGATACTGCTGGCACATTTTTCAAAACTATATCATCGGCGTACCTCAGATTTTGATATTTTGTATCTCAAACATCCACAGTTCCTTCAAAATTCTCTAGAGCACCTCGCATAATTGTGTCCGAATATATATTAAAAAGAGGTGCAGGAGACAGAATGAACCCTGTCGTACTCCTTCGTTTGGACTTCGACCATTCTGTAACACATAAAGTGGTTATTTACAGCTGCTTGTTGTTGGTCATACAAGGCTTTGATTAATTGGAATGATGTGTTTTTGGAAAAATTTCATATCGTACATGTATTCCAGAGGATATCGTGATCAACCGTATCAAAAGCTTTACATAATCGATGAAACACAGGCTATCGGTTCTTTTTGATGTTCTCTGTTTTCTCTATGATCAATTTTAAATTAGAATCTGGTTTCTGGTACCTTTTCCAGGGCGAAGAAAACCCGCTGTCATCACCAATTTCCTCTCTTACTTCAACTTCATTCTTTCAGCAATAATTTTCAACAAAAATTTTGCTGCTGTGACTTATTAAGGCAATTGTCCTATTATTGTTGCCTTGGATTGCGCACCTTTTTTAGGTATGGGAGTAAGACTGATTTTTACCCAGTCTTCTGGCCATTTCTTCCTTCCATATGTTTGTAAAGAGTTTTGTAGAGAAGATTCAACACTTTCGCCAGCATCTTAAGTAGTTCTGATGTTATTTAATTATTCCGGGGTTCTTGTTATTCTTTACTCTTTTATGGCTTTTATAACTTCGCTCCAGCAGGGCGGTGGTCATCCTCGCTAGTCATGAGTCTAATTAATGTTGTTGTTAGATCTTTATCTTTTTGTATAAGTGGAACAATATTGATCCATCGTCTTTGAACTCTTTACATCACATAAAACAAGTCCATCTTCCAGTTTGATAGATGTCCAGTGAGGTTTAACACACACACACACACACACACCACATATATATATATATATTATATATAGATATATATATATACTATATATATATATATATATATACATATAACATACATATACATACACATATATATATATAATATATAAATATATATATATATCATATATATATATATATTATAATGTGGATATTATCTCATGCAACGAAACGAAAGTACAGTTCCTGCATTGTCATCAACGAACAGATTAGTGGTGATGTAAAACCCACCCCTGATCCGGGTCCAGGCGTGGAGCAACAGTGATTCCTTTCCCAATTCTTCTTTAATACCTGGATTATTACTCCCTGCTCTCATCCTGAGTTCCGTAATGAAAAATATATATATTTTCCTGGGTGATCCTGAAACACATTCAGAGAAGCTATCTAGAAGGGGAATAGGTAGTTCCATATAGTTTCTAATACCCAGGAAGGGGAACCATACGTTGCATATATATATATATATTTATATATATATTATATATATAATATATATGTATATGTATAACATATATACATTATATATATATATTATTTATATTATATATATATATATATATATATATTATATATATATATATATCATATACATATATATATACTAGGTAATAATAGCCGAATTTTCACACATCCCACTGTTGGAAATTGATTTAACAACAAATCCAAACCGGAGGGCCAATATTAGCTAAGCCATGCCACAGACCCCTAAAAGGAGTTTCAGTTTCACCATGTGCCCACGGGGAGTGTGTAAACCTCGCTTATCATTATCAGGTTATGAGTAGATAGGTATGTCTATGGATCTAGTTAGATCCTAATGCACACTCCTTTAATGGGTCGGTGAACATGGTTTGTTTAATAAATGGCCCTCCGGTTTCATACCCGGAAGATCTGTGTTCGAGTCCTGGCCAAAGAAAGGTTGTTATTTAGTTCGTTTATATCAATGCGGCCGATTATTCATCTCTTCATAAATATACACATCATTACATCTAGAACTTCGGAAGTGTTTTGTTAAATATATTTCCACCGAGTATCCACGGGAGTGTGAGTAAAATGTGCTTATCATAACTCTAGTATG
>NW_023643586.1:0-2500 GCF_015228065.2 Penaeus monodon | reverse complement strand
TATATATTTTTATATATATATATAATATTATAAATATATATATATAAAATATAAAATATATTAATATATATATGCATGTAATATGTAAATATATCTAAATATATGATATTATGCATATTAAATTTTAAATACAAATATATATTATATTATTAAAATAATATATATATTTATATATATATAAAAAAACCACACACACACACACACACACACACACACCCCCAAAGAAGAGAGGAGAGAAGAGGAGAGAGAGAGAGAGAGGAAGCTTTTTAAAGAATTCAAGTTTTCTTAAAAATTTCTTGAAACCTCTTTCCATCTTTTTTTAACGAAACTTTTTGACAGTTATTTTTTAAAAACCAAGCATTTTCAAAGTACCTAGAGGGCTCGCTACAATTTTATTCATAAATTTAGTAAATAAACCCCAACCCCCAAAGACATGCGTCATTCCCCTAAAAACCTTTTGTTTGCGCAATAGTGATCTATTGACGCCCCAAGCTGTGGTTATCTGCGGGGCAGAAGAAAAATAACTGCAGTATAAAATAGCAATAGTTTTTCAAAAACAGTAGTTTTAATGGGTTCGATGGAAACCCCCGGGGGGCCGGTGAATAAAAATATTTTAATATAAATATAAATATATAATATCTATATATATAAAAACAATAAATATAAGATATATATTACATATTAAAATATATATATTAATATAAATATTTATTAATTATAATATAAATAATATTTATTTATTATTTTTTTTATTTTTTTTTTTTAACAGCCATTATTCCACGGGGAATAGGCCTCTCTTCATTACTGAGAGGTTATATGGCAGTGCCACCCTTGCCGATGGATCCCCTTCCTAATCAACCGCCGGCGATATGTGTTTTTTAGGTAGGCAATCGAGGTGAATTTTCCTTTCCCCCAAGGAAACAACGCCCCGGGCCGGTGACTCGCCCCCTTTGAATCAGATTGTAGTGTACAGCCCCGAGTCCGTCTTTAACCACTAACCCCCAGGGCCCTTTATATTAAAAATTATATTTATTATATATATATATATATATAATATTAAATAATTAATATATATATATATGATGATATATAATAATAGTTATATAGTAAAAAAAAAATTATATAAAATATTATAAAATTATATATTTTTATTTTTATAATATTATAATATATATAATATATATATTAATTATATATATATAAATTATGTGTGTTGTATGATTTTTGAATCTCTATATAGAGTGTGTGTTGGTGTGTTTTGTGATTATAAGGGTGTCTATCTTTTATCTATAGTCTATCTTCATATATATGTCTATATAGATGTCTATATATATGATATTATTAAATATAAACAAACCACACACACACACCCCCCACACACACAAACACAAAACCAACACACAACCCCCACATATTATTATAATATAATATATAATAATATATATATATAAATTATATTATATATAATAATAAGAAAAGTTTACAAGAAAGGTATTTCAACTGCAAGTTATTACGCTTCGAAATTTCGAGATATGGGTAAGTAACGAATTTTCCACGATGGAATCATGTACTATTTTCCTAGAAATCAATTTACCGCTTACAATCACCAGGCATTTCCTGTTTTTCCTTTTACCCAAAAAAAAGAAAAAAATACACACGTCACAGTTTTCTACGCAGCTGCATGACAAAACCAGATGTGAGAAGAACACCCGAAAAAGAAGGAACACCACACACGTATATATAAACACACAACAACACACACACAAAACATACACAACACAACACACACACACCCAACACACACACACACACACACACACAACAAATTATATAATAATATATATAATATATATTATAAATAGAAAAAATGAAAATGGAATAAATTATATAATATGAAAATTTTTATTTTTTAAAATAAAATTTTAATAATATATAAAATATATATATATATATAAATAATAAAATATATAATAGTGTTTGTGTGTGTGGTTTTTTTGTGTGTGTGTGTGGTGTGGTGTGTTGTGGGGTTTTTGTGTATGGTGTTGGGTGGTGTGGGTGGTGGTGTGTGTGTGTATGGGGTATGCATTAAAAAATATAATTTTATATATATTATTATTTATATATATAATATATATATTTATATATATTTTTAAAATTATATAATATATTATATATATATATATATAATTTTATATATAATTTTTAATATATAATATATATATATGTGTGTGTGTTTGTGTGGTGTGTGTGTTGTGGGTGATACGTGCTGTGAGTATATATATATATATTTTATATATATATATATAATATATATATATATATATAATATATCTATTTATATATATATATATATATTATATATAAATATTATATAATATATATGTATAAGTTTTTATAATATAATAAAATATATAATATATATATATATATATATTTAAAAATAATATATAATACACTGTTATACTGTGCCTGTGATGTACAATATGTATATGTGTGTGTG
>NW_023643584.1:0-9139 GCF_015228065.2 Penaeus monodon | reverse complement strand
TATATATATATATAAAATATATTTTAATATTTTAATATATTTTAAAAAAAAAAACAAAACATTTTTTATAATGAAAAAAAAAAAATTTTTTTTATATATAATATATATATTTTAAATATATATAAAAAATATAAAAATTTTTTTTTAAAAAAAAATTTTTATTTTATATATATATATAACATAAAAAAAAAAAAAAAAACACAAAAAACAAACACACCAAACACCACACCACAATATAAATAAATTACGGACAAAAACGAAAGTATATATTTCATATATAATAATCATACACCACCAAAATTTATAAATATAAAATATATAAATAAAATTTATAAAATATATTTTAAAAATTATATATATATATATATAATTATATTAAATATAATATATGTATATATATTAACTTTATATATATAAATATATAATATATAAAAAATTATTATATAAAATATATTATATAATATAATAATATATATATAAAATTTTTGTGTGTAGTATTATTATATATGAAATAATTGTTTTCGTATGCCGTATTATATATATATGTGTGTGTGTGTGTGTGTGTGTCGTTTGTATGTGTAAAATTATTATATTTTATAAATATATATTTATATATATATATATATATATAATATATAACCCTAAAATTTATATGTGTGTAATTAAAATATATATAAAATATATTAATATAATATATATTATATAATAATATATTATAAATATATAACCCACTATTATGTATATAACAAATATAATTATATATATTATATATATATATATATATTTTTTATTATAATATTATATATAAGCTACAATATATGATAATAATATATTTTATAAAATAATATATATATATATAAATAATATATAATATATATATACACAAACAACACACACACACCACACCACACACACCACACACAACACCCCACCACACACTCACCCACACACACAACACACACCCCACACACACCCTTTATATATATATAAAAATTATATATATATTATAAATATATATATATATATTATATATATATATTATATTATTATTATAAAAACATAACGAGAGAACAACAGCAGAAACAGAAACAAAAATTTTAAAGGGGAAGAGGAGGAGAAACAGGGGTTTGGAAAATTGAAAGCGGATTTAGCTTTTTGGCTGACTGCAGGCACGGGGAACAAGACAATGAGGCTGTCGTCCGCAGAGCGAAGATATGGAGTTTTTTTACGTAAGTTGTGCACCTTAATCTCGGACATTTTACGCTCGCGTTTCGGGTTTTAAGCCAAGGGAAAAGAATGCGCACGGGTTTCCCCGTGAACGTGTCCCCGCCGAAACCCCCCACGTAGTAAAGCGAGAGAGCACGTTCTCCCATCTGGCGCGCCTAATAAACCCGCAAAACTGTTGGATTTTTGAGCAACGAAGACCCCAGTTGGGGGCACCGGGACAAGACGGCGAGGCGGTGAAAAGCGGGCGGTTGTTCGCTTACACTCTCCCTGTTACCCGCTCGGGAGAGTTTGTTGAGATCGCCAGGGGGTTTTTTTCTCACGGTTTTTTAAGGCGGGGGAGGTTCTTGACAAAATTGTCAACATTGTCAGCAGGGGGCGAGCAGCGCGGGTTGGGGGAGGAGGCTGAGGATTGGCTCAACGTTTTGTATTAAGTCTTTATTATCATTTTTCCCTGCTTTATTTTGTCTTTATTCATCCCCCTGTTCATAATTTTTTAGCAAAATTGTTGTTTTTATGTCTTTATTTTTTACTACTTTTTAATTTTATTTTTTTTTATTATTATTGTTACTATTTGTTTTTGTTATTTTTATTATCTTTTGTTATCTTTTATTTTTATTGTCTTATATTATCTATTACATTATTTGAAATTATTAATTATTATTATCATTATTACTTTTAATTCATTTTATCATTACTATTATTTTATTATTAATTAAAGTAGTATAGTAGTAGTGTAGTAGTTTTTTTTTTTTTTGATTGTTATTATTATTTTTATTTTTTATTATATTATTTTTATTATTTTTTAATCATTATTATTATTATTATTATATTTTTTAATTATTATTATTTATTTATTATTTTTATTATTTTTATATTTTTATTTTTGTTTTTATTAGTTTAAATTTTTTTAAAAGATAATTTATTTTTCTATTTTTATTTTTGCTACATTCAGTTATTATTGTTTTTACTGAAAATTCATTATTTTATTATCTTCATTTTTATACTAATTTTATTTTTTTTTATTATCATTTTTATTTTTATTAAAATTATTATCATTATTATTATTATTATTATTTTTTATTATTGTTATTATTATTATTATTTTTATTATTATATTATTATTTTATATTTTTTTATTATTATTATTTAAAATTTTTATTATTATTTTTTTCCAATATTACGTTTTATCAGCTTTCTTTAAAAATTTACACATATGCGATTTTAATATTAAATTTTTTTTATGTTTTTTTATATTTACATACGTACAAAAAAATATATTATATAATATAATATTTTAATATATTATATTATATATATATATATATATATTATATATCCCCGATCATCAGGGTTTTTGATGTTAGTTTTTCTTATCCCTACTTTATTAAATCATTTTATTATTATTATATGATGAAAATTTTTATTTATTTTTGTTTTTTTATTATATTATTTTTTTTATTTCAATACATACAAAATACGTATATTATAACTTATACTTTTCTGTATAATATATTTACACACATACACAAAAAAACACAACCACAAACCCACACACCACACCACACACCACACACACACCACAAATAATATATATAATATATATATGTGTGGTGTGTGTGTAGGGTGATGTGTTGGGGTGGGGTTGTGTGTGGTGTTGTTGGTTGACCGTCATCATGATTGTTTTTAAATTAGATTTTTAAACTACTCTTAATGAAATTTTTTAAATCGTCTTTCATTAACTTTTTTAAAATTGGGAATTATCAATTAGCGTATGATGAATCATTAAAAATTACATAAAATTTTTGTCTTTATTATTTCATTTTACTGCTATTACATTACTACAGCTATTTTAAACACTATAAATGTATTTTTAAATTTTATTTGTTTTATAATTATTTCATTATCATCATAAATACGACTACTTTACAAGAACACCCTCTAAAAAAAAAGCCTTTTTCTAGCCCTTCACCATAACAGTAATTATTCTTTTTCCCAAACAAAAATACAAAAAGCGGGTTTTAAATTCGCGGGGCTCTACTGACTCCCCGGGTTTCAGTCTATAGTCAGAACAATTACGAGCAGTCGGTTCCTTCGCCTTTGGGGACTATTTTTTCTTTTTTTTTTAGCTTTTTGGAGGAAAAGGCGTCTTCTGTCGCGTGATTAATCGTCGGAACCCGGTGAGGGAAAATTCCTGGGGTTTAAAAGGGGGAAAAATACTTCGTTTATCGTTGGGGAAATAATGATAGTGGATAAAAAGACGAAGGGGGAATGAAAAAAAAAGAAAAAAAAAAAAAAAAAAATGGTAACGCTTTTTATTTTTTTATTTATTTTTTTATTTAATAAAAAAAAGTCATGCTTCCCAAAAGCGAGTCCGGAGGTCCGAAGTTCGGCATCAAAAAGGCCGTACTTTCAGATGCAAAAATTTCCAAAAAAGAAAGTTTAAGGGGAAAGGGCTCCGCCTAATTTTTTCTGATAGCCAAGAGTAAAAAAAGTACCTCTAAAAGTTTTTCCCCGGGGAAAAACTATTTAGGTAGATAATACTCCCTTTTTTTTCTATTTTATTTTTTCTGTACTGTATATAGCGCGTGTTTGAGGATGCTAAGCGAGACACCTCTTAGAATCCAAGGCTATTAACTATTTTTTATTTTATTATTTTTAAAAATTTTAATTTTTTATTATTTTTTTTTTTTTTTTTATTATTACGTTGTTTTAATTACTATTATTATATTATTTTTATTATTTTTTTTATTTTATTTTAATTTTCTTTATTATTACATTTTTTTACTTGATGGTGATGATGATGATGATGAGATGTGATGATGATTGGGTGTGATGATGATGATGATGATGATGAGGTGATGATGATGATGATGATGATGATGATTATTATTTCATTATTATTATTATATTATTATTATATTATTATTATTATTATTATTATTTTTATTATATTTAAAATTATCAGTATCATTTTTATTTTCTTTTTAATTTTTATTATTATTTTTATAATATTAATTTTCTATTATTTTTATTATTTTATATTATTATTATTTTTTTTATTTTATTAACCCAGTATCATTTTCATTTTTTTATTTTCTTTTTATTTCCAACTTTTCATTACTAATACTGTTTTTAAAATTATTGTTTTTTATTTTCATTATTTTTATTATCATTTTCATTTTCATTTTCATAATGTTATTATATATTTTGGCTTTTTTGTTTGCTTTTATTATAATCATATTTATTTTTTTATTATCTTCTATCATTATTGCTTTTTTTTTTTTATTGGGATCCGTGTTAATTCCTTCTATATTTTCACCATTAATTTTTTTTTACTACCTTGAATCTGTGTGGGACGAGCCCCTAAGGATTTTAACTTTTCCCTCCTATTAACATTTAAAAAATTTTTCTGATGAAAAACTTTTCCTGATAGGGTGTGGAGAGTCATTGGGGGGCGACTACATGTTAAACTTTCGTTGTCGCTCCAAACCCCCACAACACAAAAAATTTAACCCCCCTCTTAGTACTCTAGAATGCAAAGGTGAGGTACGTTACACGGTACCGGACTAAAGCTTTAAAGGTTAGTGAGAATTTGGACGAGTTTGGGATATCGCTTTGGACTATTCTGGTATTTAGAGATACATACATATACGCTTCGTCACCACACCAAAAACCCCAACACCACCACACACACCACACGTGTTTTTTTATTATTAATATTAATAAAATTATATTTTATTATTAAATATTATATATGTTGGGGTTGTTTGTGGTTTTGTGTGTGGGGGGTTGTGTGTGGGAGGGTTGTGTGTGTGTGGGTGTGTGTGTGTGGGATATGTATATATATATAAAAATTAATATTTTTTAAATTAATAGTATATATAATATATTTTACACACACGCACAAAACACAACACACGCACACCCCCACACACGCCACACACAACACCACAACACATATTTTATATATATATATATAAATATAATTATATATAATTAATATATAATAATATTAAAATATTTTATAATGTATATAGTATATATATAATATGGGGATATTATACAATATATAATATAATATATTATTATATAAAATTTTTAAAATTTTATATAAAAATATATATATATATATATATGCATGTAAAATAATTTAAAATATAAATATTTAAATATATATATATATATAATTTATTTTATAAATTATAATATATATATATATATATTTATTATATAATATAATATTAATATATGTGTGTGTGTGTGGGGGTGGTTGGTGTATGTGGGTTGATGTGTGTGTGTGGGTGGGGGGTGTGGTGTGTGTTGTGGTGTGGTGTGTTTGGGGTGTGTATGTATATATATGTTTTATAAAGGATATTACCCCTTTTTATATATTTAAAAGGATTAAATTCACATTTACACACACAACAAAACAACAAACCACACACAACCCACACAACACCACACCACACAAAACACACCACCAAAACACAACAACACACACCCCACAACAAACACACACCCACACACACACACCACACACCCAAAAATATAAAATAATATAATATATAATATAATAAATAAAATACAAATAAATATATATATAATTAAATTATAATATAATAAATAATTTTAATACACACCAACCCAAAAAATAATAAAGATATAAAAATTTTATTAAAAATAATTTAAAATATAATATATTAAATTATATTATGATATATAATATATATTATTATATATATAATATATATATATATTAAAAAATATATACATGTATATATAATAATATATATATATATATATATATAATAATATATATACATACATTTGTGGGTGAGTGTGTGTGTGTGTGTGGTGTATGTGTGTGTGTGGTTTGGTTGTGTTGTGTTTTGTGGTGTGTGTGTGGTGTTTGTGGTGTGTGGTGTGTGGTGTGTTTTTATATTATATATATATTATATATTATATTAAATAAAATATATAAAATATATATATATATTTTACATTTATACATGTAATTTCACAACCTATTAATATACACATGAATTTCCCAAAAACATTAATATGTTGTGTTTTGGGGTTTTAAAAAAATAAATATAATATATATTTAAATATATTATATTAAAATGCAATATACATATATTACATATATATAAAAAAAATATTTAGTTTGCGTATATTATATTTTTATTATATTAATATAAAATATAAATATATAAATATTATATAATATTATACATAATAAATATACATAAAATTTCATATAATACATACATAACAATATATATAAATTTATCATTTAAAATTTTTATTTTTAAACAACACCACACAACACACATAAAACACACACAAACACACCACACACACACACACACCTCACACACTCACAACTCACACAAAATTATGTTTATAGAGTGGGCATACAGACAAAACAACTCACCCACACCCCCACACACACACCCACACACACGCACACACACACCCCACACACACACACCACACACACAACCATAAATAATATATATTATATATATAATATTTTATATATATATAAAATATATAGGAGAGAGAGAGAGAGAAGGAGGAGAGAGAAAAGGGGAAGAGAGAGAAGATTATATATATAAAATATATAAAATTTTAAATAATATTTTAAAAATAATATATATATAATTATATATATTACATATAAACATACATATATATAAATTATAATAAAAATATATATATATAATTTTGAAAAAAACACACAGCAAAGGGGCTTTTCAGTAATTAGAACGTAAATATGATTACCCCCTGTTTTTGTGATTTGGAATCGCTTCCCAAAAAGTTTGGAGGGGTCGACGGCGAAGAGAAAAATTCTGGTCAATTTTTTTGGGGACGAGTGAATCTTTTTGTCGCGACCACCCCCAGGGGGACGGCAGTGTCTTTGCGATTCCCCTTATTGGCGCTTAATTTGGGGTTTTTTGTGGTGTGTGTGTGTGTGTGTGTGGTTTTGGTGTGGTGTGTTTTGGTGTGTGTTTTGCCGTTTTTGTGTGGAGATATGATGATGTTTGATTTTTGATATTAGCTTTCATTATATTTTTATGTTATTTTTGTTTTTTTATTATTAAATTTTTATTATTCATTATTATTATTATCATATTTTTATTTTATCTTATTATTTTTATTTTTATTATTATTATTATTATTATTTTATTATTATTATTATTTTTATTATTATATTATTATTATTTTAATCATTACAAAATTATCCTTTCTTAACATACTATTTTTTTCATTTTAAATCTCTTTAAAATTATTTTTTTTGTTTAGTATTTATTATTGATTTATTATTTTTTTATTATTGTTTTTTAATAAAAAAAAAACATAATAAAATAATAATAAAAATAATGTAATAATAATGAAATAAAATAGTAAAATAGAAAAAATAATAATAATATAACAATAATAAAATAATGAAAAAAAATAATAATTTTATATAATAATGAGATTTTAATAATGATAATAAAAAAATAATGTAATAGTATAATAATAATGAAAATAAAAATTTTTATTTTTCATTATCATTTTTTAAAATCAAAAAACAATAACAATGAAAATGAAAATAATCACAATAGGGATAATATTAGAAAATTTATAAAATAATTATTTAAAAAGATAAAGATAGTTTTGATAGCTACATAATCATGATAATGGGATGATGATAATGAGAAGAAGGGGAAAAAAAATATATAAGAAGAGCAGTAATATACAGAAAAAAACCGAATGGAGGTTTTTTGGCCAGGATGAATCAGGGGAAAAAAAGCATTGGGGCAGCACAATGTCGTCGTACGAGAGAAAAACCCCGTCCGGGAGGGGGGAGACAGAGCTAATATTTTTCGCCCGGGTCTAAAATGAAAAACATTCAGTTGATTTGGGTTTGTTTTTAAGGCCTCGTGGGGCATTCTTTTTTATTTTGCATTTGTAGTGAGTTTCTTCCACCCTTCCAATCCCGTTAATTTTTCATTTCCCCCTTTTTTCCCCCCGGTCCCCCAGATCTATTTACATTTCATTCGGGATTTTTAAAAAAATTAAACGGAAAAAGATCTGCATAATGGTTTGATCTTTGCATGTTTTTCGTTCGAACGGACCCTAGTTTTTCCTGTTGCCCCTTTTTTCAAAATTCATTTTTTTTTTTTTCCTTTTAATTATTTTTTTTTTTTTTAGTATCTACATTTTTTATTCCCCCCTTTTTCGTTTCTTCTCCTTTTCCCTTATCCGCTCCGGGTCGATCCGCTTCTCCCCCCCCCCCCCCCCCCCAAAAAAAGTCACCCGAAAAAGGGGGAAAGAAAAGGGGGAGAAATCGAGCAGGAAAACGTCAGGAAGAATAAGCACGCAAAAAAAGATTAAAGAGAGAGGAAAACCGCAAAAAAATAAAGGCCAGGAAAAATGAAACAGGGTGGGAAGGGACAAGATAGAAAAAAGAGAATAAACGAGAAAAAAAGAGAGGGAAGCCAAAAAAAATAAAAAGACCCGAAATGCAGAAACAGTGAGAGAAAAGCCAGAACCGAAGAAACCAACAACAACACACACCCCCACACACACACACACACACACCACACACCACAACACACACCCCACCCGAAAGACAAGAGGAGAGAGTGATGAGTAGCAGACGGGGGGCCCGGGGACCTAAAACCCGCCCCCCCAGCTTCCCCACGCTTCTACCTTCCGGCACGGAACCCCTCACATATTTCCCAGGATGACCTAGGGGGCCCGACATTCTCACAGCGACCAGGTGGTAATCGGCTAGCCCCCCCCCCCGGTCAGGGGGACCGACTCATACCCCGCATACCCTACCAATTAAATTTCTCGTGTGTTCATACTCTTAGCAAAAAAGAGTCCGCGTTTAACCCTATTCCCCCCCCCCTAAACC
>NW_023643583.1:0-9139 GCF_015228065.2 Penaeus monodon | reverse complement strand
TTTTTATATTTTAAAATTAAATTAAAAAAAAATTTTAAAACAAAAAAAATTTTACCAAAAAATCAAAAACCAAAAAAACAAAAAAAAAAAATAAAATAATAATAATGCAGTGGTTATAATATTGTTATTCGTATTATTATTGTTATTATTATCATTATTATTATTTGGACGGTAGAAATTGCAAAGATAATTTTTAAACAAATAATTCAGTAATAACATACTAATTAAGATAAGAATAAAAATTATTATAAAATCGTTTTTATTGTATTATTATTTTTATTACTATTATTATTTTTGTGTTTATTAGTATTATTGAAAAAATATATACTATAACTCCAATAATTGCAATAATAATTATAACAATTTCAATAATTATGATAATAATTGAAAATAATGATTATAATGATATGAATGATGATAATGATGATAATGATGATGATAACGATAATAATGATGATAATCATGATAATGATGATGATAATAACAGGAATTTGTCCATAATAAATATAAACAAAGGTATAAGAAAAACATTCCCAAAAGTCGAAAAAGCGGCAAAATCTAGCGAAATTAGCCTTTTGAGAGTATACTCCAAAATGACTTTTTTTTCGATTTTTTTGGGTGATTCGGCAATTTTTAGGGAAATAATGATAATAATTACCAGAATTGTATTAATCATAACAATAATGATGAAAAAGTGAGAATAAAGAGAATTTTGATAACATTTGAATTTATTAATATTATATATTATTATTATTATTATTATTATTATTATTATTATTATTATTATTATTATTATTATTATTATTATTACTATTATCTTAATTATTAGTATTATTGCCAAAAAATCTATTATAACTGTAATAATAACAATAATAATAATAAGTATAAGTATAATAATAATAATGCTAGTGGTTATAAAATCGTTATTATTGTTATTATTATTGTTATTACTATTATTATTGTTGTGGTTATTAGTATTATTGCAAAAATATATACTATAACTCCAATAATTGCAATAATAATGATAACAATTGCAATAATGATGGTAATAATTGCAATAATGATGATAATGATGATGATAATGATGATAATGATGATGATAACGATAATAATGATGATAATCATGATAATGATGATGATAATAACAGGAATTGTGTCCATATATAATATAAAAAAGGTATAAGAAAAACATTCCCAAAAGTCGAAAAAGCGGCAAAATCTAGCGAAATATAGCCTTTTGAGAGTATACTCCAAAATGACGTTTTTTCGATTTCTTTGGTGATTTCGGCAATTATTAGGGTAATAATGATAATAATTACCAGAATTGTATTAATCATAACAATAATGATGATAAAAGTGAGAATAAAGAGAATTTTGATAACATTTGAATATTATTAATATTATATATTATTATTATTATTATTATTATTATTATTATTATTATTATTATTATTATTATTATTATTATTACTATTATCTTAATTATTAGTATTATTGCCAAAAAATCTATTATTTAAATAATATAGTATAAGTATAAACATAATTTAAATTTTTAATTAAGATATTATATATAATATATATTGACTGGTAGTAATTAAAATATTTATAATCATATTAATTATTACTATAATTAGATAATATTTATGATAGTTATAATTTTTGTCAATATTATTTAACTTAATATTTTGGTTTATTATTGCAAAAATATATATTAACTATATTGCAATATATATAATGAATATTGATATTGCATAATGATGATATGTGTGAATTATAAGATGAAAGAGATGAAACGATAATAAAGATGAATCATAAATGAGATTAATAAAGGAATTGTGTCCCTAATAATATAAAAAAAAAAAAATAAGAAAACTCCCAAAAGTCGAAAAAACGGCAAAAACTAGCGAAAAAATCCTTTTGGGGTATACTCCAAAATGGTTTTTTTTGATTTCTTTTGGGGATTTCGGCAAATTTTTTAGGGTATAATGATAATAATTACCAGAATTGTATTAATCATAACAATTAATGATGATAAAGTGAGAATAAAGAGAATTTTGATAACATTTGAATATTATATATTATTTATTATTATTATATAATTATTATTATTATTATTATTATTATTATTATTATTATTATTATTTGATTATTATTATTACTATTATCTTATTATTAGTATTATTTGCCAAAAAACGATTATAACTTATATATAATAACAATAATAATAATAAGTATAAGTATAAAAATAATAATGCTAGTGGTTATAATATTGTTATTCGTATATTATTGTTTATTATTATCATTATTATTATTTGGACTGGTAGTATAATTGCAAAGATAATTATTATACCAGTAATAATTACAGTAATAACGATACTATTAAATAATGATATAACTCATTATTACTAAACTCGTTATTATTTTATTAGTATTGTTATTTACTATTATTATTGTTGTTGTTATTAGTATTATTGCAAAATCTATACTATAACCCAATATGTGCAATATATGATAACAATTGCCATAATGATGGTATAATTTTTGCAATAAGGTGATAATGATGATACTGATGATGATAAGATGATAAGGATGATGATAACGATAATAATTATGATAATCATGGTATAATGGATGTTGATACTAACAGGAATTGTGTCCATATTAATTAAAAAATGTATAAGAAAAAACATTCCAAAAGTCGAAAAAAAAGCGGCAACATCTACGCATATAAGCTTTTTTGAGAGGATACTACTCCAAAAATGACGTTTTTTCGATTTCTTTGGTGAGTTCGGCCATATTTAGGTATAATGATAATACTTACCAGCATTGTCTTAATCACTTAACATAATGATGATAATAGTAGAATAAAAGAGAATTTTGATAACATTTGAATATTGTTATATTCTTATTATTATTATTATTATTATTATTATTAGTATTATTATTAGTATTATTATTATTATTATTACTATTATCTTAATTATTAGTATTATTGGCCAAAAATCTATTATAACTTAATAATAACATATAATAATAAGTATCAGTATAATAATTAATGCTATGTTTATAATATTGTATTCGTATTATTATTGTTATTATTATCATTATTATTATTTGGACTGGTAGTAGAATTGCAAGATAATTCATTTAACAGTAATAATTCAGTAAAACGATACTACTTAAGATAATGATATAATACTATTATAAACTCGTTTTATTATTGTTATTATTATTGTATACTAGTACTATTGTTGTGGTTATTATATATATTGCAAAATATATACGATACTCCAATATTTGCAATAATAATGATAACAATGGCAATAATGAGGTACTAATATGCAATAATGAATGATAATGATGATGAATGATACTGATACTGATGATAATGATGAGATCACGTAAATAATATGATAATCTGATAATGATGAGGAAATACTATACAGGAATTGGTGTCCATATATAATTAAAAAGGTAATAAGAAAACATTCCAAAAGTGAAAAGCGGCAAATCTAGCGAAATATAGCCTTTTGAGAGTATACCCCAAAATTACGTTTTTTTTCGATTTCTTTGGTGATTTCGTTCCGTTCGTTCGGCATTATTAGGGTACTAAATGATAATAATTCCAGAATTGTATTAATCATAACAAGAATGGATGAACAAGTGAGAATAAAGAGATTTTGATAAACATTTGAATATTATTAATATTATTAGTATATTATATTATTATTATTATTTATTATTATTATTTATTATTATTATTCTATATCTTAATTATTAGTATTCTTGCCAAAAAATCTATTATAACCTGTAACCTATAAATATTAATAGTAAAAGTATAATAATAATATTGCTTAGTGTTATAATATTTTATTCGTATATATTATTTGTTATTATTATCATTATTAGTATTTGGACTGGTAGTACATAATTGCAAAGATAATTTATTAAAGCATAATCATTACAGTAATAAACGATACTAATTAAGATAATGATATAAATAATTATTCTAAACTCGTTATTATTGTTATTATTATTGGTTTATTACTTATTATTATTGTTGGGGTATTATTATTATTGCAAACATATATACTATAAACTCTATACTTGCAATAATATGGATCACAATTGCAATAATGATGGAATAATTGCAATAATGATGATAATGTATGATAATGATGATGATAATGGATGATAATGATTATGATAACGATAATAATGGATTATACTCATGATAATGATGATGAAATAACAGGAATTGTGTCCATATATAATATAACAAGGTACAAGAAAACATTCCCACAATTCGAAAAAGCGGCAAAATCTAGCGAAATATAGCCTTTTTGAGAGTATACTCCCAAAATGACGTTTTTCGATTTTCTTTGGTGAGTTCGGCATTATTATGTTAATGTGATAATATTACCAGAATTGTATTAATCCTATCAATAATGATGGATAAAAATGAGAATAAAGAGATTTTGATAACATTTGAAATATTATTAAATTTTTATTATTATTATTATTATTATTATTATTCTTAGTATTATTATTATTATTATTATTATTATTATTATTATTATCTTAATTATTAGTATTATTGCCAAAAAATCTATTTAACTGTACTAATAACAATAATAATACTAATTATAAGTATAATATAATAATGCTGAGTGGCTATATATTGTTATTCGTATTATTATTGTTATATTATCATTTATATTATTTGGCTGTAGTATATTGCAAAGATACTTATTTAACAGTAATATTCCAGTAATAACGATACTAATTAAGATATGATTATAAATAATTATATAAACTCGTTATATTGTTATTATTATTTTATTACTATTATTATTGTTGTGGTTATTAGTATTATTGCAAAATATATACTATACTCCAATATTGCTATTATAATGAATAACAATTGCAATATGATGGTAATAATTGCAATAATGATGATAATATGATAATGATGATGATAATGAGATAATGATGATGATAACGATAATAATGAATGATAATCATTATAATGATGATGATAATAACAGGACATTTGTCCATATATAAGATAAAAAGGTATAGAAAAAACTTCCCAAAAGTCGAAAAAGCGTCAAAATCTAGGAAATATAGCCTTTTGAGAGTAAATACTCCAAAATGACGTTTTTTTGCGATTTCTTTGGTGATTTCGGCAATTATATGGTAATTAATGAAGAATAATTACCAAAATTGTAAAGTAATCATAACAATAATGATGAATAAAGTGAGAATAAGAGAATTTTGATAACATTTGAATATTATTAATAGTATTATTTTATTATTAGTATTATTATTATTATTATTCTTATTATTATTATTAGTATTATTATTTATTAATTATTACTATTATCTTAATTATTAGTATTATTGCCAAAAAAAATCTATTATAACTTAATATAACAATAATAATAATAATTATAAGTATAATAATAATAATGCTATTGTTTATAATATTGTTATTCGTATTATTTTGTATTATTATCTTATATTATTTGGCTGGTATATAATTGCAAAGATAATTATTTAACAAGGTATAATTACAGTAATAACGTACTAATTTGAAGATAATGATATAAATATTATTATAAACTCGTTTTATTGTTTATTATTATGTATTACTATTTATTATTTTGTGGGTTATTAGTATTATTGCAAAAATATATACTATAAACTTCCAAAATTGCAATATAATGATAACATTGCAAATGAATGGTAATAATTGCAATAATGATTAGAATGATGATAATGATATGAATAATGAAGATAATGCTGAGATAACGATAATAATATGATAATCATGTAGATGATGAAATACCATGAATTGTGTCCATATAATATATAAAAAAGGTATAAGAAAAACATTCCCAAAAGTCCGAAAAAGCGGCAAAATCTAGTCGAATATAGCCTTTTGCGAGATACTCCACAAAGACGTTTTTTTCGATTTCTTTTTGAGTGATTTCGGCAATTATTAGGTAATACTGGATAATTATTACCTGATTTATTAATCATAACAATATGAAAATAATAAAGTTGAGATAACGAGAATTTTGATAACTTTTGAATATTATGATAATATTATTTTATTATTATAGTATTATTATATTATTTTATTATTATTTATTATTATTATTATATTACTATTATCTTAATTATTAGTATTATTGCCAAAATAATTATCTAATTCTATTATAACTGTAATAATCACCATAATAATAAAAGTAATAAGTATATAATATAATGCTAGTGTTATAATATTGTTATTCGTAATTATTATTGTTATTATTATCATTATTATTATTTGGACTGTAGATAATTGCAAAGATATTATTATACACAGTATAATTACAGTACTAACGCTACTAATTAAGATAATGATATAAAATAATTATTATAAACTCGTTATTATTGTTATTATTATTGTTATTACTATTATTATTGTTTGTTTATTAGTATTGTGCAATTATCTATAACTCCATAATTGCAATAATAATGATAACAATTGCAATAATGATGGTAATACTTGCACTAATGAGATTAATGATGATATGATGATGATAATGATGATAATGAATATTAGAACGATAATACATGATGATAATCATGATAGATGATGAATGATAATAACAGACTTGTGTCCATAGATAATATAACCAAGGTATAAAAAACATCCAAAAGTCGAAAAAGCCGGCAAAAATCTAGCGAAATATAGCCTTTTGAGAGTATACTCCAAAATGACGTTTTCGATTTCTTGGTGATTCGGAATTTTAGTGTAATAATGATAATAATTACCGAATTGTATAATCATAAAAATAATGAGATAAAAAAGTGAGAATAAAGAGAATTTTGATAACATTTGAATATAGTAATATGTTATTATTATTATTATTATTATTATTATATTATTATTTAGATGAGTAGTATTATGATGTAGTTATTATTATTATATACTATTATTCTTAATATAGTATTATTGCCAAAAAAGCAGTATAACTAATAATAACAATAATAATACTAAGTTATCAAGTATAATAATAATAAGCTAGTGGTTATAAATTGTTATTCGTATTATTATTGTTTATATTATCATTATTATATTGGAATGGTAGTATATGCAAAGATAAATTATTATAACAGTAATAATTAAAGTAATAACGATACTAATTTAAAGATAAATGATATAAATAATATTATAAAATCGTTATTATTGTTATTATATTTGTTATTACTATCATTGTTGGTTATAGTATTATTGCAAAAATATTATACTAAACTCAATAATTTGCAATAATCATGATACCAATTGCAATATATGATGGTATATAATTGCAATAATGATTGATAATGTGATAATGATGATGAATAATGATGATAATGATGATGATACGATAATAATGATGATAATCATGAGAATGGATGATGATAATAACAGGAATGTGTCCATATATAATATAAAAAAGGTATAAGAAAAAACAGTCCCAAAAGTCGACAACGCGGCAAAATCTCGCGACCTATAGCCTTTTGAGAGTTGACTCCAAAATGACGTTTTTTTTCGAGTCTTGGGATTGCGGCAATTATGAGGGTAATAATGATAATAATTACCAGAATTGTATTAATCATAACATAATGATGATAAAAGTGAGAATAAAGAGAAGTGATAACATGGGAATTATTATTAATATTATTTATATTATTATTTTTTTTATATTATATATTATTATATTATAATTATATATTATTACTAATCGTAATGATTAGTATTATGCCAAAAAATCATTAAACTGGAATAATAACAATAATAATAATAAGTATAAGTATAATAAATAATAATGAAGTGGTTATAATATTGTTATTAGTATTATATTGTATTATATCATTATTATTATTTGGACTGGTAGTATAATTGCAAAGATAATTATTATACACAGTAAATTACAGTAATAACCGCTACTATAAGATATCTGATAAAAAATAATTATATAAAATCGTTATTATTGTTATTATTATTGTGATTACTCTTATTATCTGTTGTGGTTATTAGTAGTATTGCAAAAATATATTACTATAACTCAATAATTGCAATAATAATGATAACAATTGCAATAATGATGATAATAATTGCAATAATGAATGATGATATGATGATGATAATGATGATAATGATGATGATAACGATAATAATGATGATAATCATGATAATATGATGATAATACAGGAATTGTGTCCATATATAATATAAAAAAGGTATAAGAAAAAACATTCCCAAAAGTCGAAAAAGCGCAAAATCTAGCGAAAATAGCCTTTTGAGAGTATACTCCAAAATGACGTTTTTCGATTTCTTTGGGTGATTTCGGCAATTATTAGGGTAATAATGATAATAATTACCAGAATTGTATTAATCATAACAATAATGATGATAAAAGTGTGAATATAGAGAATTTTGATAACATTTGAATATTATTAATATTATTATTATTATTATTATTATTATTATTATTATTATTATTATTATTATTATTATTATTATTACTATTATCTTAATTATTAGTATATTGCCAAAAAATCTATTATAACTGTAATAATAACAATAATAATAATAAGTATAAGTATAATAATAATAATGCTAGTGGTTATAATATTGTTATTAGTATTATTATTGTATTATTATCATTCATTATTATTTGTACTGGTAGTATAATTGCAAAAAATAATTATTATAACAGTAATAATTACAGTAATAACGATACTAATTAAGATAATGATATAAATAATTATTATAAAATCGTTATTATTGTTATTATTATTGTTATTACTATTATTATTGTTGTGGTTATTAGTATTATTGCAAAAATATATACTATAACTCCAATAATTGCAATAATAATGCTAACAATTGCAATAATGATGATAATAATTGCAAATGATGATAATGATGATGATAATGATGATAATGATGATAATGATGATGATAACGATAATTAAATGATAATATGATAAAAAAAAATGATAATAACGGAATTGTGTCCATTTTTAATATAAAAAAGTATAAGAAAAACTTCCAAAAGTCAAAAAACCCCAAAAATCTAGCGAATATAGCCTTTTGAGA
>NW_023643582.1:0-9139 GCF_015228065.2 Penaeus monodon | reverse complement strand
TTTATTATTATATTTTTTAAAATTTATTTTATTTTTTTACTTAATTATTAGTTTTTATTGCCAAAAAATATATTATAACTGAAAATAATAACAAAAATAAAAATATAATAAGTATACTAATACTAATACTAATTTTAAAATATTTTTTATTAATATATTTTTTATTATCATTTTTATTTTTTACTGGTAATAATTGCAAAAAAAATTTATTATAACAGTAATAATTACGTAAAACGATAAAAATTGAATAATGATTAAATAATTATTATAAAGATTTATTTTTTGTTATTATTGTTGTTTTATTTATATTGTAGTTTTTTAGTTTTGAAAAAATAATTATAACTGCAATAATTTGCAATAATTTTATAATAAATTGCAATAATGATGATAATATTGAATAATGATGATAAAAATTTGCAAAATGATGATAAGAGAAATGATGATGTAACGCAATAATGATGAAATCATGAAATAATGATGATAATAACAGGAAGGGGCCCATATTAAAATAAAAAAAGGTAAAAGAAAAAAAAACCCCCTCGAAAAAGCGGAAAAAAATCTAGCGAAATATGCCTTTGAGATAGACTCCAAAATGACGTTTTTTCCATCATTGATGATTTCCCCAAAATTAGGGTAATAATGATAAAATCCCAGAATTCATTAATATGAAATAATGAAAAAAAAATGAGAATAAGAAAATTTGGGAACTTTTGATGATATTAATATTTTTTCATTTCATTTTATTCCTTTATTTTTATTTTTATCTTTATTATTATTATTATTATTATTATTTTTATTATTATAATTATTTTTATTATTATTATTTTTCATTATTATTATAATTATGATTATTTTTATTTTTTCTATTATCATTATTATTATTAGATTTTTTATTATTATTATATTTTATATTTTTTTTACTTTTTTTATATTTGAAAAAAAATATTTATAACTGTAATAATAACAAAAAATAATAATAAAAAGATACTAATATAATCAACGTTATAATACTGTTTTAATATTATTTTGTTTTATTTCATTATTATTATTTTTAGGGTAGTATAATTGCAAAAAAATAATTTTTATAACTAAAAATTTCAGAATAACGAATTTAATTAGAAAATGATATAAATAATATAATAAAGACGTCTATATTGTATTATGTTTGTTATTACTATTATTATTGTAGTTGTTATTATAAAGTTGTAAAAATATATATTATAACTGCAATAAATTGCAAAATAATGATAATAATTGCATAATGATGAGTAAAATTGCAATACTGAAGATAATAATTTGCAATAATGATGATAATGATGATAAAATGGATGATGATAACGACAATAATGATTCGATAATCATGATAATAATGATGCTAATAACAGGAATTGTGTCCATAATATAATAAAAAAAGTAAAAGAAAAAAAAATCCCAAAAGTCGAAACAGCGGCAAAATCTAGCGAAATATAGCCTTTTGAGAGTAGACTCCAAAATGACGTTTTTTCCATTCATTGATTGTATTTGGCATAATTAGGGTAATAATGATAATAATGACCAGAATGATATTAATCATGACAATAATGATGATAAAAAGTGAGAATAAAGAGATTTGGAGAACATTTGATGATGATTATAATGATTATCATTATCAGTATATTATTATTATTATTATATTTTAATTAGTATATTATATTATTTATATTATTATATTATTTATTATCATTATTATTATTTTTTTTACTTTAATTATTCGTATATGCCAAAATAATATATTATAACGTTAAAATAAACAATAATATACTAATAATAAGTATACTAATAACAATACTAATCGTTATAATACTGGTTATTAAATGATGATTGTTATTATTATCATTATTATATTTTTCTGGTAGTATAATGCAAAAATCATTATTATAACATTATAATTACAGTAATAAACGATATTAATTATAATATGATATAATAATTATTATAAAGACGTATTATTGTTTTCTGTTGGTATTACTATTATTATTGTAGTGTTTAGTAAGATGTTGTAAAAATATATATTATAACTGCACTAATTGCAAATAATAATGATAATAAGCAATAAATGATGATAATATTGCAATAATATGAAAATAATTTGCAATACTGATGATAATGATGATGATAACGACAATAATGATGATAATCATGATAATAATGGATGATTAATAACAGGAATTGTGTCATATATAATAAAAAGGTAAAGAAAAAAAAATCCCAAAAGTCGAAAACGCGGCCACAAAATCTAGCAAAAATATAGCTTTTGAGATGATGACTCAAAATGACGTTTTTTCAATAATTGATGATTTTGGCAATAATTAGGGTAATAATGATATGTTTAAATTACCAGAATTTATATCAGACAATAATGATGATAAAAGTGAGAAATAAAGAGAATTTGGAGAACATTTGAGATTATTAATATATTATCATTATCATTATTAGTACATTATTATATTATTATTATTATTATATTATTATGTATTCTTATTATTATTATATTATTATTATTATTATATATTATTATTATTATCATTATGATTATTTTTACTTTAATTATTAGTCAGTTAGTGCCAGAAAAATATATATAACTGTAATAAATAACAATTAAGAATAATAGGAAATACAGTAAATAATACTAATACTAATCGTTATAATACTGTATTAATATATTATTGTTATTATTATCTATTATTATTATTTTACTGGTGGGGGGGGTATAATTGCAAAAAATAATTATTATAACAGTAATAATACAGGAATAACGATATTAATTAGAATAATGATATAAATAAATATAAGGACGTGATTAGTTAATCATGGTGGTATTATATTAATTGGAGTTGTATTAGTATAGTTTTGTAAAAAAAAAAATATATATTATAACTGCAATCATTGCATAATAATGAAATAATCTGCAATAATGATGTTTATAATTGCATTAATGATGATAATATTTGCAATTATGATGATAATGATGATTATGATGATGATAACGACAATAATGATGATAATCATGCTAATAATGAGAAATACCGGAATTGTGTCCATATTATAAATAAAAAAAGTAAAGAAAAAAAAATCCCAAACGTCGAAAAAAGCGGCCAAAATCTAGCGAAATCTAGCCTTTGAGAGTAGACTCCAAATGACGTTTTTTCCATTCAGTTGAGGATTTGTGGCATAATTTAGGGTAAATAATGATAGAATTATTTTTTTTTTTTTTCCAGCTTCTATTAATCATGACACTAATGATGGATAAAAGTGAGAATTAAAGAGAATTGGAGAACATTGATGATTATAATATTATTATCATTATTATTATTATTTTAATTATTATTATATAATTATTATTATTATTTTATTATATTATTATTATTATTATTATTATTATCATTATTATTATTATATTATTCTATTATTATTATTATTATGATTATTATATATATATTATTATTATTAGTATTATCATTAATTATTTTTACTTTAATTATTAGATTATTGCAAAAAATATATTATAACTGTAATAATACAATAAAATAATAATAATAAGTATACTAATACTAATAATCATCGTTTATATACTGTGATTAATATTATTATGTTATATGATTCATATATTATTTTTACTGGTAGTTATAATTGCACAAAAATTAAGTATAACGTAATAATTACAGTAATAACGATATTAATTAGAATAATGATATAAATAATATTATAAAGACGGTATATTGTTATAGTTGTATTATATTATTATTGAGTTGCTTATTAGTATAGTGTAAAATATATATAGAACTGGCAATAATCGCAAAATAATGATAATAATTAGCAATAATGATGATAATAATTGCAATAATGATGATAATAAGTTGCAATAATGAGGATTAATGATGATCAAATGTGATGAAACGACATAATGATGATAATCTGATAATATGATGATAATAACAGGAATGTGTCCATATATAATAAAAAAAGGAAAAGAAAAAAATACCAAAAGTCGAAAAAAAAGCGGCAAAATCTAGCGAAATATAGCCTTTTGAGAGTAGACTCCAATAATGACGTTTTTCCACATTTGAGGATGTGGCCAATATTAGGTAATAATGATAATAATACCAGATTCTATTAATCATGAAAATATGATGATAAAAAGTGAGAATAAAGAGAATGAGAGAACATTGCATGATTATTAATTTATTATCATTATCATTCTTATCTATCATCTTATTATTATTATCATTATTATTATTATTAATTATTATTATTATTATTATTATATTATTATTATTATTATTATTATTATATTATTATTATTATCATTATTTATTATTATTTATTTTATTTATATTATTATTTATATTTATGAGTATTATTTTATTAATTATTATTATCCTTATATTATTTTTTTTACGTTAATATTATATTATTGCCAAAAAAATATATTATACGCAAATAATACAATAATAATAAATAATAATAAGATACTAATACGAATTAACTACTCGTATACTACGTATTAAATTTATTATTGTTATTATTTCAATTATTATTTTTACTGTTAGTATAATTGCAAAAATAATTATTATAACAGGAATAATTACAGTCAAACGTATATTAATTTAGAATAAATGATATAAATATTATTTATAAAGGACGTTATTATTGTTATTATGTTGTTATTACTATTATTATTGTACGTTGTTTTAGTATAGTTGTAAAAATATATATTATAAACTGCCATATTTGCAATAATAAGGATAATAATGCAATAATGATGATAATAATTGCAATAATGATGAAATAATCTGGAAATAATGAGGATAATGATGATAATGATGATGATAACGACAATAATGATGATAATCAGAAAATAATGATGATAATAACAGGAATTTGTGTCCATATATAATAAAAAAAGGTAAAAGAAAAAAAAATCCCAAAAGTCGAAAAAAGCGGCAAAATCTAGCGAAATATAGCCGTTGAGAGTAGACTCCAAAATGACGTTTTTTCCATTCATTGAGATTTTTGGCAATAATTAGTGTAATACTGATAATAAGTACCAGAATTCCTATTAATCATGACAATAATGCTGATAAAAGTGAGAATAAAGAGAATTTGGAGAACATGTGATGATTATTAATATATTACATTATCATTATGATTATCAATGATTATTCATTATGATCATTATTATTATTAGTATTATTATTTTTGTTATTAATTATTATTATTATATTATTATTATTATTATTATTATCATATTATTATTTTTTTACTTTAATTATAGTCTTATTGCAAAAAATATATTAACTGTAATAATAATAATAATAATAATAATAATAAGTATACTAATACTAATACTAATCGTTAGTAATAATGTTAGTAATATTTATTATTGTAAATATCCATTATTATTATTTTTACTGGTATCTAATTGCAAAAATTAAATTTTTATAACAGTAATAATGTTAGTAATAACGAATATTAATTAGAAGCATGAATATAAATAATTATTATAAAGACGTTATTATGTTATTATCGTTGGTAGTACTATTATTATTGTAGTTGTTTATTAGTATAGTTGTAAAAATATATATTATAACTGCCAATAATTGCAAAAAATGATAATAATTGCAATAATGATGAAATAATTGAAAATAATAGAGATAATAATAATTGCAATAATGATGATAATGATGATAAGATGATGATAAGACAAATAATGATGATATCATGATATAATGATTGATAAAACAGGAATGTGTCCATATATAATAAAACAAGGAAAAGAAAAAAAAATCCCAAAAGGTCCCCCCCCCCTAAAAGCGGCAAAAATCTAGCAAATATAGCCTTTTGAGAGTAGGACTCCAAATGGGACGTTTTTCCATCATTGAGATTTTGGCATAATTAGCGGTAATAATGATAAAATTACAGAATTCTATTAATCATGACAATAATGATGATAAAAAGTGAGACTAAAGAGAATTTGGAGAAATTGATGATTATTAATATATTATTATTATATTATTATTATTCTTATTATATTATCATTATTATTGATTATTATTATATTATTATTATCATTATTATTTATTCTTATTGTTGTTATATTATTATGTTATTATTATCATTATATATTTTTTTTACTTTAATTATGTGTATTATTGCCAAAAAATATATTAGAACTGTCCTAATAACAATAATAAATAATAATAATAAGTACATACTAATTCCTAATACTAATCGTATAATACTGTATTAATATTATTATTTCTATATTATCATTATTATTATTTTTACTGGTGTATAATGCAAAAAAATAATTATGATAACAGTAATTAATTACAGTAAGAAGATATAATTCGAATCATGATTAAATATTATTATAAAGACCGTTATATGTATTAGTGTTGTTATAATATATATTGTCGTTGTTATTAGTATCGTTGTAAAAATTATATATTAAACTTCAATAAATTGCAATAATAATGATAATAATTGCAATAATGATGATATAATGGCAATAATGATGATAATAATTGCACTATGATGATAATGATGATAAATGATGATGATAACGACAATAATGATGATAATATGATAATAATGAGGATAATAACAGCAATTGTGTCCATATATAATAAAAAAGGTAAAGAAAAAAAAAAATCCCAAAAGTCGAAAAAAGCGGCAAAATCATAGGCGAAATTAGCCTTTTGAGAGTAGACTCCAAAAATGACGTTTTTCAATTCATTTGATGATTTGGCAATAATTTAGGGTAACATGATAATAATTACAGAATTCATTTACTCAATGACAATAATGATGATAAAAGTGAGAATTAAAGAGAATTTGGAGAACATTTGATGATTATTAATATTATTATCATTATATTTTATTATCATTATTATTTATATTCTCATTGATTATTAGTTATATTATTATTATTATATTTTCCTATTATTATTATATTATTATTATTATATTAATTATTATATCATTATTATTATTATTATATTAATTATTATTATTATTAATTATTATTAGTAGTATACTATTATTATTATTATATTATTATTATTTTTTTTACTTTACTTATTATATTATTGCCAAAAAATATATTATAACGGTATAATAACAACAATAATAATAATAATAATAAGTTACTAATTACTAATAATAATCGTTATAATGCTGTTATTAATATATTATTGTTATTATATCATTATATATTTTACTGGTAGTATAATTGCCCCCAAAATAATTATTATAACAGTAATAATGTACAGTAATGAACGATATTAATTAGAATAATGATATAAATAATTATTATAAAGACGTTATTATTGTATATTGTCTGTTATACTATTATTATTGTAGTTGTTTATAGTTTATAGTTGTAAAATATATATTATAAAATGCAATAATTGCAAAATAATGATTATAATTGCAATAATGATGATAATAATTTGCAATAATGATGATAATAATTCGCAATATGAGATATCGATGAGACTGAGATGGATAACACAATAATGATGATATCATGATAATAATTGATGATAATAACAGGAATTGTGTCCATATAATATACAAAAAAGGTAAAGAAAAAAAAATCCCAAAAGTCGAAAAAAGCGCAAAATCTAGCGAAATATAGCCTTTGGAGTGACTCCAAAATTGACGTTTTTTCATTCATTTGATTGATTTTGGCAATAATTAGGGTAATAAGATATAATAATTACCAGAATTCTATTAATCATGACAAGAATGATGATAAAAATAAAAGTGAGCAATAAATGTACCATCCTATTCATAACGATTACAGACACAAACGCATCATGTTTAAGAGCAAATGGATTACATTAAGTTAGAGACGAAAACACATTCAATTGATTTCACACATCAACTAATACATACATACATATTATACAACATCACAAGACCCCATATAACCATTACATTTTGGTATAAGTAAAGGCCACTGTAAGGCAATTTGTTTGCACACATGTCTACCTGATGCACCTCTACATCTAATTATACTTGTGTCAAGATCTCTTATATACACACACATACAATACATATAACATATTATGTGTATCTTACACATCTATATGAAAAAATGGATACAACATATATTATCTATATTATGACTAATATATACACAAACAATATGTATGTATGTATGTCATACTCTATATATAGATATTAGATATAGAAGATGAGAGCGATGATGTGATAGGAAGATAGAAGATGACGAGGATTAGAAGAGGATAGAAAAAAGATAGAAGAAAATCGAAGAGGATAGAAAAAGATAGAAAGAGGGTAGGATAGAAGAGAGATGATTAGAGAGGATAGAAAAGCTAGAAGAGGATAGGATCAGAAGGGAGAAGATGATGTGGATAGAAGATAGAAGATGATAGGATAGAAGAAGGATAAGAAAAGAGAAGATGAGTGATAGAAGAGGCTAGAAAAAAGGGAGAGGATAGGATAGAAGATAGAGGATATATGTGGATAGAAGATAGAAGATGAGAGGATATATGTGGATAGAAGACAGAAGATGAGAGGATAGAAGAAAATAGGAGAGAAGATGAGAGGATAGAAGAAGATAGAAGATGAGAGGATAGAAGAGGGAGAAGAGAAGAGAAGAGAAGAGAAGAGAAGAGAAGAGAAGAGAAGAGAAGAGAAGAGAAGAGAAGGGAAGAGAAGAGGATGGGAAGGGAAACGAAGGGAAACGAAGGGAAGGGAAGAGAAGAGAAGAGGAGATAAGGGAAGAGGAGAGAAGGGAAGGGAATGGGAGAGGAGGGAAGGGAAGAGGAGAGGAGGGAAGAGGAGAGGAGGGAAGAGGAGAGAAGGGAAGGGAAGGGAATGGGAGAGGAGGGAAGAGGAGAGAAAGGAAGAGAAGAGGGGGGAGGAGGAGGGAAGGGAAGAGGAGAGAAAGGAAGAGAAGAGAAGGGAACAGGAGGGAAGGGGAGAGGATAGAGGAGGAGGGAAGGGAGGGAATGGGAGATGAGGGAAGAGAGAAGGAAGAGAGAGGAGGGAGGATGAGGGAAGAGGGGGAAGGGAAGAGGAGAGAAAGGAAGAGAAGAGAGGGAGGAGGAGGAAGAGGAGGGAAGGG
>NW_023643581.1:7500-9140 GCF_015228065.2 Penaeus monodon | reverse complement strand
TTTTGGCCCATTTTTTCATTTGGTTTGAGTGTAGGGTCAATCAAGGGCTTGGCCCAGCACTTGATTTGGGCTGGCTTGGCCACCCAGTGGCTAGGTAGGAATCAAGGTGACTTTCCCTGCTAAGGAACAACGCGGCGTGGTTGACTCAAACCCTCGAATTCAGATTGCCGTCGTGACAGTCTTGAGTCCAACGTTCTAACATTCGGCCACCGCGGCCTTGACGATCATGGGCTTCCATGATTTTTTCTTAGAAATTTAGAGCGGTGGTTTGCCATTGCCTTCCGCCCGGTGTTTTTTATCGAGTCACCATCTCTATTTCCCCGGGCACGGGACTTGAGCTGGTTTGGCCACTCAGTGGCTAGGCAGGAAATCGAGGTGAAGTTCCTTCCCCAAGGGAAAAAACGCGTCGGCCGGTGACTCGAACCCTCAAACCCTCAGATTGCCGTCGTGACAGTCTTGAGTCCGACGCTCTAACCATTCGGCCACCGCGGCCCATATATACTACACATATATATATATATATTATCATATATATATATATATTATATATTAGGTATATTATATATATATATAATATTATATATAAATTTATATATATATATATATATGTGTGTGTGTGTTTTGGGGTGTGTGTGTGTTTTGTGTGTGTTGTGTGGGGTGTGTTGTGTGTATGGGGTGTGTGGGGTGTGTGTGTGGTTTTGTGTGTGGTTTGTGTGTGTGTGTGTGTGTGTTGTGTGTTTATATATACCATTTGTTTTAATATCTATATATTTATTATAATATATATATATATATTTGTATATATATATATATATATATATATATATATATATATATATCGTTTGTTATTCTGGAAAATCAGAGTTTCATGTAGTGTAGTATCCTTTTATTGATTCGACCAGTCAAAATTATATCAATAAATTTCCGAGATCATGCAGGAATTAGCATTAATCATAGAAAGAGACACATTGGCAAGCAAAATCAAGCTATGATAAATGTTTTAGTAGATTGAGTTACACATTTTTTATGCAATTACTTATGATCCATGACAGTGACATAAAAAAAATAACATGATTCAATAGCGAGAATAATAATATGAAACTCCCAACATGGTCACAATATTTCCTACTTATGGGACTTACACGACACGCACGCACACACGCACACATAGACAGACAAAATTAGATCAATAATTAGACAGAGCGATGGACAGATGACCTAATATTTCATAAATATACACATGCAATTAGTTACTAAAATCAAATAATACACTGCATGCAGTCCATGAAACCTTTTGCTTATACTTATTGACTTCAAGTACAATGCAAGTGACGCCCACACTTTCTTTCAGAGAGAGGCGAGCTGTCGTTGAGATAGATGACCCGGACTATGTGCTGGAACTACTGACAAGGCTCGGGCACTCCATTATCGGGGCCCAAACGAATTAGAAAATGATGGCTGTTTACAATATAAGGACATAAAAAAGCGTAGTGTGGTTAAAACACACACACACACGCACACACACCCCACCCCACACAAACCACAACCCCAAAACCCCAACACACCCACACACACACCCCACACACACACACACACACACACACACACAAAACCAAATTATATAATAAAATATATATAAT
>NW_023643580.1:0-9140 GCF_015228065.2 Penaeus monodon | reverse complement strand
CTTTTTCTTTTTTTCTTTTTTATCTCAATTTTTTTGTTACATTTCTGCAATTATGCTCCCCTTGGTCCCCTCCCTTTGAAAGTAGACCCATTTGTCACGCTTTTAAATCCCCCCACAAAGATTATCTTAACACTGACCCGGGTTCCCCAAAACAGATATCCTTAAATTGTTTTAACATTATTTTCTCATCACTCACATCAACTCATCCCACATCTCATCTCACCCGCTTTCCTCCTGTCCCTGTCTAGCTTTACTTCCCCTTCATCACCCATTACTCCACGTTTTTGTATTACATTCTATATCTCTCGACCAGCCCTGGAACTCCCAACTTCTTTCTTCTTTTTTTGTGTTAGACTTTATTGTTAAAAAAAAAATAATAATAATTAACTGTAGTCATGTAGCCATTAACTTTATTTAACTTATCTTAACCTAATCACTAATTGTTAATCGTTTCTCGTTAATAATAAAAAAAAACTAATAATTCACTTAATCCTTTCTCTTAGTTCCACTAACCTGGTTACTAAAAAAAAAAAAAAAAAAAAAAAAAAACATAAAACGTAAATAAACTAAAAATATATAAACAAATAAATATATATATGATTATATATATATTTATTATAAAAAGAAAGAGAAGTGTTTACTTTAGCATATTAACTCTATTATTAATATTTGCCAGCACAGCAGCAAAATATAAAATATAAAACCAAACAATACTTCCCCCCCCCCCTCGATGCTCAGACATGAACCAGAGATATAGAAACAAACCACGCAAGGGGTTTCGCCCCCCTGCTTCTTATAACCTCTAACTTCCTTACAATTTCACCACTTTACCTTCTTACCCCACCCCCTTGGATTTCTTCACCTCTTTACTTCGTTAATTCGTTCGTTCGGAGCTCAGTAGCGAGCTGACCATCGAAGTGAGTAGCGAGCTGACCATCGAAGTGAGAAGATGTCACTCGTCGCTATGGATGGGGTAGAGGTATAGGTGTACCCAAGTACTACCCGAGACGCTGAGAGGCCCCGGAAGGGGTGAGCACACAACACAACACTAAACACAATTTTACCGCACTTTAAGGATTACACTGCCACTTTACACTACACTAAGAGTAGTTTATAAGTAAATTGACTAGCCTGAAACTGTCTCCAGTGCAGTGAAGTGACTTCACTGCACTGGAGACAGTTTCAGGCTAGTCAACCGGTGTGTCTGACCGCAAAGCTCTCTGTAGATTCAGTTAAAATTCATGAAGGGTAGGGATTCCTAATAACACTGCGCCATGTTGTTCGTCCTCATGTATCTTCTGTAGATGAGGAGGTCGAAATAAGAGGTAGGTTCTTTAGCCTGTGTTTATTGGGTATCTGTATAAAGAGCAGGAGAGGGTAACAGTTGGTCTGTCTTCTCTCCAGCTTGCAGGACCACTGAAGGGAGGTAACAGACAAACTCGAGGGGTTGCCAATTAGGTTCCGTAATTATTGTCACCTTGGGTGTATCTGTTTTACAGCACAAGTAGAAATGGTTGTACAGAGGCATAGGTAAACATGACACATATTTCATATATCCACAGTATCCAAGATTCATTGTCCAATAGCCACAAACCTATTACCACAGTAGAAAAGGATGAATTGAGGCTTGTGTGGAAATGCACGGAATGTATTGATAGAAATAAAGAAATATCAATTTCGTGGGGGTAAATCAATAAATACTTCATTCCTCTCATGGGGTTTTCATGCAGTACATCCAATACCTTGAAGAGAAAGGGTAACGCATGCATATGGCGGGAAATATCTAACCAGCACCTGAGATTTAACTGGATTTTCAGTTCTAATTACGGATGAATAATCATTACCGGCAACAACATTAACGTTTACTGACCAGGAGAAATGGCGTATTTGTTCCTTCAGAATACATAAACAAGCAGCTTACGCGTCTTAAATGATGCCATTCAAATCAGAGCAGGCAACACACACCTTTGAACCCTGAATCGCTCTCTCACGCAGATCAGTAACTCATGACTGAGTCATATATATATATAATATATATATATATATATATATATATATAGATATATATATATATAATATATGTGTGTGTGTGTGTGTGTGTGTGTGTGTGTGTGTGTGTGTGTGTGTGTGTGTGTGTGTGTGTGTGTGTGTGTGTGTGTGTACATACATGTGCAACGCCAAAACTTATTTTTTGGCATTACACACAATACAGTAAAATACTACAGGCATCCTTTGTGTACGTCAATAAAAGTTAATAGCATATTAGGTGTAATCCACTTGCACCATAGATGCAAAACACACCTGCCAGTGTGATTATCAGTAAATTTGCTGTTCTACATGAACGAGCTTGTATTAGTGTGGAAATAATTGGCAATCTCACATAATAATTTCATGAACATGGTAAAGTGGCGTTTGCAAAGAAGAGAGAGAGAGAAAAAAAAACATATATACAGCCATTACCGCATACCATGCGAATGCGAGCCTAAACTTTGGATTAAAATGTCCATAACTTATTTATCAACCATTATGTCTGCATCTAAACATAATTTGGAAATCCACTACTTGTATTGCAATTTTGTATAAATTCTTACATCATGATATACAGTTATCATTGTTTACTAACTCTAATCACTGCCGAAGTCATAGCTCTGGTATCGCATTCGTACAGTTTGAAGTTAAAGTGGTAACCCTGATATACGGTAGAATTATATCATAAAGATAATTAAATCATGATGTATTTCCACGCGGTTTTGCAGTTCACTATGGTTTAAAGAATCAGAGAGACTGTACTTGAAATTTGAAACCTAGTAGTGAAGTTATTAAACGCTTTCTTTTTCATTCTATTAAAGTATTGCATAAGATGTTGCCCGTTTCATGTTTTCTTTCCACTGTTGAGGGTATATGTATTCAATACATATTAGAATACATATTGATGGATTTTCACAGTTTTGGCATGAAAACGTCAGAACTTGTTTCGCTATTACTAAGAATAACAGTTGATAGCAAACTCAACTCCATTTTTACGATGGAGTTGATGACTGATGGGATTAACTGCTCGTTCCATGTGCAGGTTTGATATTTGAACTTAAAAATTAATGCTGGTCCAGAGGTCTATTAAAATTTGGTTCTTTATGCTGTCATTGCCCATGCGCACTATAGTTCCTTGTTAAACTTTAATATGGGATTAACTTTTATAGCACGCACAGAAAACTCTATAAGACAAACTTAAGAAGACATTTGTTGAATGTTCCATAAGCGATATGTTATTCATATGTTCACCCTTTCACTATCAATGACCGACTTTAGCTAGCACTTGCTTACTCGTCAGAATTCACGGAATATATCGTTGATTTAAGGCAACTGGATACATGACCTGAAATGATGATGTAGAATTGCAGGACCGCAGAAATGCAAAGTTGTCGCGCGTTCTCTGGGGCTACTCGGTGGACTTGGCAGCGGGCACCTGTGCCACTTAAGGTAACTGGTGGTTTGTAGAAGCAGACGGCTACTGCGGCGGTTCGAGGACATCGTCTAATTGTCGGGAGTTACGTACTGTCGTGTCTGGCTTGTCCTAAGCCGTGCGTGTCTGTGTCAGAAGCATGTAGGGGGGGCAGCAAGAAATCCCTGGCGCGATGATGGGTGTGTTCACTACGTAGAATTCGAGATGGTCGGAAGTCATATGCAAAGGTGGCTGACCTAGGTTAACATGGCAGGATGCCACAAGTACGTTGCCCTGATTGGTCACTCCTGCCAGTTGAAGGGCCATTTCCTGAAATGTCTGCCATGAAGACAAGGGAAAGATCAGTCCTGGTAGTTCCCGTTGCCTTCACTGACAGTATTTTTTACTGAGACACTTTCTAGGAGGATTGGTAGCCAAGGATAAAGTCTCATTTACCTTATGTCTATTTATCCCCTATCCATCTATCTATATAAATAAAAATAAATGCGCGCGCGCGCGCGCGCGCGTGTGTGTGTGTGTGTGTGGTGTGGTGTGTGTGTGTTTATATTGGCGTGTGTGTGTTTGTGGATGTATGTGTGTATAATATATATATATATATATATATATATATATATATATATATATATATATATATATATATATATTATACACACATACATCCACAACACACACACGCCAATATAAACACACACACACACACACACACACCACACACACACGCGCGCGCGCGCGCGCGCGCGCATTTATTTTATTTATATAGATAGATGGATAGGGGATAAATAGACATAAAGGTAAATGAGACTTTATCCTTGGCTACAATCCTCCTAGAAAGTGTCTCAGTAAAAAATACTGTCAGTGAAGGCAACGGGAACTACCAGGACTGATCTTTCCCTTGTCTTCATGGCAGACATTTCAGGAAATGGCCCTTCAACTGGCAGGAGTGACCAATCAGGGCAAAGTACTTGTGGCATCCTGCCATGTTAACCTAGGTCAGGCCACCTTTGCATATGACTTCCGACCATCTCGAATTCTACGTAGTGAACACACCCATCATCGGCGCCAGGGGATTTCTTGCTGCCCCCCCTACATGGCTTCTGACACAGACACGCACGGCTTAGGACAAGCCAGACACGACAGTACGTAACTCCCGACAATTAGACGATGTCCTCGAACCGCCGCAGTAGCCGTCTGCTTCTACAAACCACCAGTTACCTTAAGTGGCACAGGTGCCGCTGCCAAGTCACCGAGGTAGCCCCAGAGAACCGCGACAACTTTGCATTTCTGCGGTCCTGCAATTCTACATCATCATTTCAGGTCATGTATCCAGTTGCCTTAAATCAACGATATATTCCGTGAATTCTGACGAGTAAGCAAGTGCTAGCTAAAGTCGGTCATTGATAGTGAAAAGGGTGAACATATGAATAACATATCGCTTATGGAACATTCAACAAATGTCTTCTTAAGTTTGTCTTATAGAGTTTTCTGTGCGTGCTATAAAAGTTAATCCCATATTAAAGTTTAACAAGGAACTATAGTGCGCATGGGCAATGACAGCATAAAGAACCAAATTTTAATAGACCTCTGGACCAGCATTAATTTTTAAGTTCAAATATCAAACCTGCACATGGGAACGAGCAAGTTAATCCCATCAGTCATCAACTCCATCGTAAAAATGGAGTTGAGTTGCTATCAACTGTTATTCTTAGTAATAGCGAAACAAGTTCTGACGTTTTCATGCCAAAACTGTGAAAATCCATCAATATGTATTCTAATATGTATTGAATACATATAACCCTCAACAGTGGAAAGAAAACATGAAACGGGCAACATCTTATGCAATACTTTAATAGAATGAAAAAGAAAGCGTTTAATAACTTCACTACTAGGTTTCAAATTTCAAGTACAGTCTCTCTGATTCTTTAAACCATAGTGAACTGCAAAACCGCGTGGAAATACATCATGATTTAATTATCTTTATGATATAATTCTACCGTATATCAGGGTTACCACTTTAACTTCAAACTGTACGAATGCGATACCAGAGCTATGACTTCGGCAGTGATTAGAGTTAGTAAACAATGATTAACTGTATATCATGATGTAAGAATTTATACAAAATTGCAATACAAGTAGTGGATTTCCAAATTATGTTTAGATGCAGACATAATGGTTGATAAATAAGTTATGGACATTTTAATCCAAAGTTTAGGCTCGCATTCGCATGGTATGCGGTAATGGCTGTATATATGTTTTTTTTTCTCTCTCTCTCTTTCTGTTGCAAACGCCACTTTACCATGTTCATGAAATTATTATGTGAGATTGCCAATTATTTCCACACTAATACAAGCTCGTTCATGTAGAACAGCAAATTTACTGATAATCACACTGGCAGGTGTGTTTTGCATCTATGGTGCAAGTGGATTACACCTGAATATGCTATTAACTTTATTGACGTACACAAAGGATGCCTGTAGTATTTTACTGTATTGTGTGTAATGCCAAAAAATAAGTTTTGGCGTTGCACATGTATGTACACACACACACACACACACACACACACACACACACACACACACACACACACACACACACACACACACACACACACACACACACATATATATATATATATATATATATATATATATATATATATATATATATATATATATATATATGACTCAGTCATGGAGTTACTGATCTGCGTGAGAGAGCGATTCAGGGTTCAAAGGTGTGTGTTGCCTGCTCTGATTTGAATGGCATCATTTAAGACGCGTAAGCTGCTTGTTTATGTATTCTGAAGGAAACAAATACGCCATTTCTCCTGGTCAGTAAACGTTAATGTTGTTGCCGGTAATGATTATTCATCCGTAATTAGAACTGAAAATCCAGTTAAATCTCAGGTGCTGGTTAGATATTTCCCGCCATATGCATGCGTTACCCTTTTCTCTTCAAGGTATTGGATGTATTGCATGAAAACCACATGAGAAGAATGAAGTATTTATTAATTTACCCCCAACGAAATTGATATTTCTTTATTTCTATCAGTATATTCCATGCATTTCCACACAAGCCTCGTTAAATCCTTTTCTACTGTGGTAATAGGTTTGTGGCTATTGGACAATGAATCTTGGATACTGTGGATATATGAAATATGTGTCATGTTTACCTATGCCTCTGTACAACCATTTCTACTTGTGCTGTAAAACAGATACACCCAAGGTGACAATAATTACAGAGCCTAATTGGCAACCCTCAAGTTTGTCTGTTACCTCCCTTCAGTGGTCCGCAAGCTGGAGAGAAGACAGACCAACTGTTACCCTCTCCTGCTCTTTGTACAGATACCAATAAACAGCAGGCTAAAGAACCTACCTCTTATTTCGACCTCCTCATCTACAGAAGATACATGAGGACGAACAAACATGGCGCAGTGTATTAGGAATCCCTACCCTTCATGAATTTTAACTGAATCTACAGAGAGCTTTGCGGTCAGACACACCGGTGACTAGCCTGAAACTGTCTCCAGTGCAGTGAAGTCACTTCACTGCACTGGAGACAGTTTCAGGCTAGTCAATTTACTTATAAACTACTCTTAGTGTAGTGTAAAGTGGCAGTGTAATCCTTAAAGTGCGGTAAAATTGTGTTTAGTGTTGTGTTGTGTGCTCACCCCTTCCGGGGCCTCTCAGCGTCTCGGGTAGTACTTGGGTACACCTATACCTCTACCCCATCCATAGCGACGAGTGACATCTTCTCACTTCGATGGTCAGCTCGCTACTCACTTCGATGGTCAGCTCGCTACTGAGCTCCGAACGAACGAATTAACGAAGTAAAGAGGTGAAGAAATCCAAGGGGGTGGGGTAAGAAGGTAAAGTGGTGAAATTGTAAGGAAGTTAGAGGTTATAAGAAGCAGGGGGGCGAAACCCCTTGCGTGGTTTGTTTCTATATCTCTGGTTCATGTCTGGAGCATCGAGGGGGGGGGGGGAAGTAATTGTTTGGTTTTATATTTTATATTTTGCTGCTGTGCTGGCAAATATTAATAATAGAGTTAATATGCTAAAGTAAACACTTCTCTTTCTTTTTATAATAAATATATATATAATCATATATATATTTATTTGTTTATATATTTTTAGTTTATTTACGTTTTATGTTTTTTTTTTTTTTTTTTTTTTTTTTAGTAACCAGGTTAGTGGAACTAAGAGAAAGGATTAAGTGAATTATTATTTTTTTTTTATTAACGAGAAACGATTAACAATTAGTGATTAGGTTAAGATAAGTTAAATAAAGTTAATGGCTACATGACTACAGTTAATTTTTTTTTTTTTTTTTTAACAATAAAGTTAACACAAAAAAAGAAGAAAGAAGTTGGGAGTTCAGGGCTGGTCGAGAGATATAGAATGTAATACAAAAACGTGGAGTAATGGGTGATGAAGGGGAAGTAAAGCTAGACAGGGACAGGAGGAAAGCGGGTGAGATGAGATGTGGGATGAGTTGATGTGAGTGATGAGAAAGTAATGTTAAAACAATGTTAAGGATATCTGTTTGGAGAACCGGATCAAGTGTTAAGATAATCATTTGTGGGGGGATTGAATGCTGTGACAACTGGGTCTGACTTTCAAGAGGGAGGGGACCAGAGGAGAGCATAAATTGCAGAGAATGATAACAAAATAATTGAGATAAGATGATAGATAATAAATGATAGATAAGTGGCGAGGCAAGCAAAGTCAAGAACAGTTAGTATCAAGACAAAAATAAACGAAGACAAAGAGGACGAACGAATGGAAAGTAAATTGGCAAAAAAGAAAAAAAAGGAACATAACAGGAACGACGAAACAGAACGTGGCGGGGACATAACAGGAACATAACATAAACATAGAACATAATATAATTATGTAAGGCTTTTTTTTTTTTCAGGAGTATATTTTTTTTTCTCCCTTTTTCCGTAGAACATCTCCATCCAGCTCGTCCTCTGACTCGCGTGTCTGCCTTATGCAATTGCACGAGTGCACTTGCATAATCACAGGCAATCGAGTCAGAGTCCGTAGCAAGTTTGTAAGATGTTCAGTTCTTACCGTCACTCCGTTTATAGTTCGTCAGCGCTGATCCCACGACCACTAGGCGAGCCGAGGCGGGCAAAGTGACGATCCGTGGTAAGGTAAGGTAAAGTTAAGAGAAAAGACCCGTTGGGGGGAAAGAAGATGGGAGAGGGGAAGGATAAAGGGGGGGGGGGGGGGGGGATCGAAGAGGATTTAGTAAGAGAGAAAAGAGTCGGGGGTTAACCCAACATGCGGGGTAAAGTTGGGGGATAGCTGATAGGACGAGGAAAGGAGGACAAAAGGGCAGCAAGGGGGGCCTCGCGCCATCGGTGGTTCGTGCTTTTGGCATAACGGTGACTCGCTTCGCAGAGCCAACTCACGGGTCGGCGAGGCCACCGCGCCCGGGCTGCGGATCCACTCGGCTAACGAGGGAGGTTGGGAGCGGTAAAGGTGGCCTGTCCGGCGCCATCGGGGCGCCACCGTGCACGGACTTCTCGCCCATGGCAACGGTGGTGTCCTCGGCTAACCCTGAGGTACAGGTTGAAGTACGAGTGAGATCGCTAATCAAAAGGCTACTCCCTTGCCCGCGGGCGAGCAGAGATTTTCCCTGTCGGCGGACTTCTAGGGAGATGTGCTGGCGATTC
>NW_023643579.1:0-9141 GCF_015228065.2 Penaeus monodon | reverse complement strand
ATAAACGACGTGACTTTCCTATGGACACGGGTCAACGGGAAAAAAAAAATTGTCAATAATTTTTTAACTGTTTTTAGAAAATTTTTGATGCGTGAACCCAAAAATAACATTGATTTTGCTCAATTTGGTTAAATTTTTTTCTTTTTTGCCAAATATTTTTTTACAGTTTTTTGTTACATAAGGGTATTAGCATTTTCTGGCGGGTATTACGATAAAATTTTTTTTCAATTTGCAACCCGACTTTTTTTGCTAACAGTTTTTTTCCTTTATTCAGATGAAGATATGGTTTCGAGAGGTCTGCAAAAATAAGCCGGATGTATTTGCTACATCGGGGAAATACACGTTGCTCCAAAAGGGAAAACCAGTACAAGTTCGTAAAGCGTGCTTACATTTATTTTGGCATGAAACTAAATGGTCTGCAAAAAATGCACCGAGTACTAGTCGCTGGACCCATGGAAAAAAAGGACGAGCTGAATTTTTGGAATTCCTAGGGGTTTGGAGAGACCCAAAAAAACCTGCAGTTTTTATTCTGGGGGTTTAAATTTTTGAGGGACGCAGAAAGAACCAGAGCACCCTAAAGCTGATTTTGAATCACACGTCTCCTGTACTCCCTGTACCGCCCCAGCAGAACTTCCGGTTAAGTAACGAAGAATTCCCCAGTATAAAGACAAGAAGAATATTCCTGGGGGAAGGGATGACGCCCCGCACCCTTTTTCCCAGAAGGAGTAAATGATCTTGCCCGTGACCTCAATTGCCAAAGTCATCCGGAATGTTTCATCAAACAAAAAAAACCTCTTTTGCAGTACTCGCATCATTTCACCGCAACAGACCAAAAACTTTTTCTCTGAAGAAAAAGAATGGTGTATGATAGATGTTAAGCTTCTCACAACTTGGATTGCCACAGTACCAACCCGTAGAATGAAAACTTTTATTTAAGCACAAGGATCGCTGAAAGCTTTTTGGTGCACAACGGCAAACAGTTTTCCTCTTAGGGGCCACTGACTACCTGAAGGGGAAGTATAAGCGGTGAAGATTGCTGGAGAAAAAATTTGTTTTTGTCAGCATGAGTGGTGACTGTGTTGACCCGAAGAGTGAAAAATTTTTGTTGGGACCCAGTCCGGGTTTTACAAGTACCTACTTTTTGTGCATGTGGGATAGTAGGGGGCCGAGCTCAGATTAAAGAAAAAGGATGGGCTCTGCGGGAGGAATGGAACCTAGCAGATCAAAGAACGTCATCAACCCCCCTCTGGTGGGCAAGGGCAGGATACTCTTCCACCCTGCACATTTAAATTGGGTTTATGAAGCAAAAAACCCATTTTCGATCCCCGTCGTTTTAGTGCCGAGAAAAAAAAGGGATCTTTCGGGTCAATGTCAGCCCCTGAATCCCGAGTTGAAAAAAAAAAAATGCATGGGCCTCCTTTCAAAACCTGGGAGCAAATAGCTAAAAATCCTTTTCACATGATCGGTTTCCTAAAAGAACTGGGACAGGGCCCGCCCGGCGGGGGGGGGAGACTAAAGCATAAGGAAAAGAAGGTTCGGGAGGTGGGATGCAGTCAGAGGCCTTTACTTGGTTTGAAGAGGCAGGTACTTACCAAAAAAACAATTACCCGGGGGTTTGATGACCAAACATCTTTTTTTCAGCATCTGTCTTTATTTTTGTCTTGTCTACTGATAAACTGATCAATTCTGTCGATGTCAGCATTGATCATAGTTTAAAGTTCCCAATGAATGCAAGTTGATGTAAACAGATACCGATAAAGTTGAAACTGTCGAAAAATTAAAAAATTGGTTTTAAAACCCCAAAAAAAAATAAATATATCGGATGAAAAGTAACACAAATAAAAAAATGCCGCTCAAATTTTAAAATTCCACTTTGTAAAAAAAACGATGGGGGAAAAATGGATGGCATTTTGGATTCAGCGATGCAGTTTTGCCAAACGAAAAAACAAGAACAAAAAATATTTTTTTTGTAACCAGTGTAAAAAAATAATAAAAAAATAAAATTTTAAAATAAAAATAAAAATTATAATAATATTAATAGAAGTTAATGATAGTAAAAAAAAACAATAAAAATTATAATAATAACAATACATCGGCAGAAGAATGTTAGAAATACTAACAAAAATGATAAGAAAAAGTGTTTTTAGATAAAACAGGGAAATTTAAAAAATAATAAAAATATTAAAAATAATAAAATAATCTAACTCAAAAACTATTTTTAAATTAAAAATAAAAAAATTAAATTTTAAAAAAAAAAAAAAAAAAAAAAAAAAAAAAAAAAAAAAAAAAAAAAATATTATATAAATATATTTTTATAAAAAATATTTTTATATATATCCCCTATATATAAATATATATATATAATAAATAAAAAAATATATAAAAATATATATATAATCATATATATATATATATATATATAATACATATTAAAAATTTAAAAAAAATAAAAAAATAATAATTTTATAAAAAAAAAAATATATAATAATAAAGAAATAATTTATAATAATAATAATAATAATAATAATTGTTTGACCAACAAAAAAAAAAAAAAAAAAAAGAAATTTTAAAATATTATAAAATATATAAATTCTAATTATATATAATATTATATATAATATATATATATATAAAATATTATATAAATATAATTATATATAAATAAATTTTTTTTTTTATATATATATATATATATATTAAAATATTATAAATAATAATAGATTAAAATAATATAAAAATTGAATCCAAAAAAAAAAAAACATATATATAAATATATATATATAATTTTATAATAATAATAAAATAATATATAATTTTAAAATATTTCAAAAAAAAAAAAAAAAAAATTTTATATATATTTTAATAAATATATATATATGTTATATATATATATAATTATATAATAATGAATAATAATAATATATAATTATAGATTATAATTATATAATAATATATAATTATTAAAATATAAATATAATAAAGGGGGGGTTTTTTTTTTATATATTTTTATAATAATAATATTTTTTTTTTGTTTGTTAAATATAATATATATAAAAGATATAATAAAATTATATATATATATATATAATAATATATATATATAAAAAAGGGTAACCCCGAGGGGGCGCATGGCCGAAACCCCCTTCGCTTCCACCCAAAAAAAGGACCCCTCTAGCCGATTTCCCCAAGGCACCCCCCGGCCCACTCTAGTTCCTGTTTACAGGTCCATCAAGGTGCCCAAGCCATGACCTCCTGGGTCTACCACAGGCCCCCTCCACCAGGGGTTGTCTCAAAAAAAAGGGGAACCCAAGGGAAAACGGGGTAGGTGCCCATATACCAGGGGAGTTGGAACCCCCAAAATTATGCAGGTAACAAAACCCCATGCCAGTCTCAGGGTTTGGAAACAGGGGTCCTGAAAAATTTTTTGAGACTGGAAAACTGTCCCATGACCCGTAAAAGGAAAATTTGTTAAAGAAGGTATCTAGGACGAGACCCCAAGGGCACTAAAAGGGTTAAAGTTTTGTTCCATGGGAGAAAAAATGGCAGTATAAAGGGCCCTTTAAAGGGTTTACGCAGTTGGCCCTTTCTGCATAGGTCCCGGTTCTCCAAACCCTCTTGTTGATCGAGTTCATGGCTCCTGTTCCCCGGCCAATTTTTTAGGACTTTTTGGGGTTGACAGCCTAGAGATAGGGAACTACGCTCCCAAGACATTTTAAAAACTCTCTGTAATTTCAATGTCCTCGCCGGAAACATGGATGGGACTAAAAAGGGGGGTTCCCCCAAACGGGAAATCAGAAAGTTTCCTGATAAAAACTTTTCCCTTGCCCCTTTCCCCAGCATTTCCCGGGCCCCTTAGCACCAGGGAGCGCGAAGGGACTTGTTTACCATTCAGCTGGAGCCACCCTTAAATGGCCTCAAATGTCTCCAGGGAGAGGGAAAATTTCTGTCTTGCTCGGGCGTACGCCAAGGGAAACCCCTGGGCGGGGCTTTGGGGTTGGGTTTAACGGGCTTGAGGGAACCCCTCCTTTTTAAACAAAAGGAAAAAATTGGGGGGCCATAGGGGGGGGTTTTGGGCCCATGCCAAACCCACCGTGGCCACAGAAACTCGGCCCCCGGGGAAACCCTACAGTTCGGAAAGGATTTTCCCAATCCCATGAAAACCCAAGAATGTGGGTGCCCCTTTTTGGCCACTTACCCGTAGCTGTCCCAAAGCCCAGCGAGCGGGTTTAAAGCCCTGGAAACAGGAGAAGAGATCCTCTTTTTCAGGGACCTAGAAAAGCCCCGGAAAGGGAGGCATTCTCACTGCTGGGACAGCTCCCGAGCCATGGGGGCAAAAAACCCCATCTCTTAGCCGGCTGGGGCCCACCCCCGGAACCGCTTTGAAGTCGCCCAGAACAATACGAAATCTTGTCAGGGGCAATTTTTGGGCCACAGATGCGAGTTTGGCATAGAATGCCTTTTTTAAACATCAAGTTTACTTTACATAGGAGGGGTATACAGAAATTAAGAAACATGAAGAAAAAGCATGCTTCAGTCTCATTGACATAATATGCTCAAATCAAACGGGGGGGGGCCAATCAAACTACCCCGGAGGGGTGAAGTCCGGATGGGAAAAATGGGTTTTAAATTTTGGGGGTTCCTTAAACCCCTGGGAGGTGGTTGGAAACCACCCCCCCCCGCTGGTTGGAAACCGGGGGGGGCCCCCCAAGGGGGGGTTGGGGGTTTCCCCACCCACAGGGTTTTGGGCCCCCGGGGTTTTCCACCAGGGGGCAGCCCTTCCCAAACTCACCCCAACCCCCCCCAAGCGGGAACCCCCCAACCCCCCAAGGCGGGGGGGGTTAAACGCACCCCCCCCCCGAACCCTTCCTTCGGAGGTTCCCCCGGGGCCCAAATTACCCCCGGGGGCCCCCCAAAAAAGGGGCCAGGGTGTTACACCCCGGGGGCCTTGGGGGTCCTTTTGGGGTTTTTCCCCCAAGCCCCCCAGTTTTCCGGGGGGACTGCAGGGGGGCCCAGAAACCCCGGGGGTTCCCAAACGGGACCCCAAATTTTTGGGATGGGGGAAAAGGGATTCCCTTGCGGGGGGGGACGATCCAAAAGCCCCCCTTTCCCTAGGCGGGGGCCATTGGGTGCAAGGGGGAAGGATTGGGCCAAAAACCAATCCTACCCTTTTACCCCCTTTTTGCTTCCAATCCCCTTGCCCGGGGAAGAAACCCAAACCCATTTAGGGGAAAATTCTTTTGTTTAAGATTATAGAAATAATAAAAGTTTTTTTGGAAAAAATTTTAAGTTTGAAAGCTGAAACGGGATAAAACATAAAAAATATTGTAAAATAATTAACATAATTTAAACCCCAACCCATTTTAAAATATATATATATATTATATTTTATAATATATAATATATATTTTATATATATTTTATATATAAAAAGTTATATAAAAATATATATATAATTTTATCTTATATATATATATATATATTTAATAAATATATTTTTAAAATATTATAAAATAAAATATATAAAATTATATATATATATATATATATATAAATATATAATTAATATATATATATATATATATATTTAAAAAAAACACAAAAACACCCCCAAAACACAAAACCCACACAAAAAAAAAAAACACACACACACACACCCCACCCCAACACACCAAATATATATAAAATTATATAATATAAAATTTTTATATATATATATATTTTATATATATAACACAAAATATTTATAAATCCCCAATGGGGGGTTTGTGTATTTTTTTTGATAAAAAATTTTTTCCATAGTCCTCTTGAGTTTTATTTTTTTCATATATTACTTTAATATGAAGTAAATTAATTTCCTTTTTAAAATTTAAGAAAAAAAGGATCAAGTAGAAGCTTTTTTCCACATCTGGAGCTGGAGTAGCTTTCTTTTTATCGCCCCCGGGTCAGTTACAGCAGGGAAATTAGTTTGCCAAAGGGAAAAAATTTTTGGAGACTTAAAAAAAAGGTCATTTGCGCATAAAAATTTTTGTGCTGAAGAAAATGCAAAATTAAGAATATTTGGACTACATAAAAAAATAAAGAGATTCCTCCCTAATAACTTAAGAAGAAAATTTTGTTCCCCTTTTGATGAAAAACTTGTTTTTTGATACAGTTTCTTTTTCGCACGAATGTCTTTTCTGGGTGAAAAAACTATATATATATTATATATATTATTATATTATTATATATATATATTTTATATAAAATATATAATATTTAATAAATATATTATATATTTTAATTTTATATATATATATATCAATTTTAAAATATATATAATATATTTTATATTTGATATAAAATTTTAAAAAATTTAGAATTGGTTTTTTTAAATTTAATAAAAATTTTTATTAAAAAATTTTTTTATCATATATTTTATCGATATTTTATATTTTTTTTTAAAAAAGCCTTAAATTTTTAAACCTTTGGGGATGGTTTTTTTTAAGAATAATAGATTTTTTGGGGTTTTACAAAAAATTTTAAAATCTGTTGGTTTTCCTTTGGTTTTTATTTATGGCCCCCCTTTTTAAAACCTTTTTTTGGGTTTGGAAATTGGTTTCAAATTTCACATTTTTATGGCTCCTTTTTTTGTTTTTATATGCCCCTTTTTTAAAACCCTTTGGGGGAAGGCCTTGTTGCAAAATCAAATCTGTATTTGGGTTTTTCCCTTTTTTTGTATTTTGTTTTGCTAATTTAAAACTTTTTGGTTGCGAAGGCCTTTTGCAAATATCACATTTTATGGTTCTTTTGTTGTTTTCTATATGCCAAAAAATTGGGTTTGGTTAAAGGCTTGTTGCAAAAAATCCCCAACCGTATGGTTTCCCTTTTTATGTTTTTATAGGATTAAAATTTTTTTAGGGAACCTTTTTGAAAATTTCAATTTTTATGGTTTTTTTTTTAGGAAATTTTTATAGGGGGCACTAAATATTTTTGTGAGGAAGGCTTTGGGAAATATCACAACGTAGGCTTTTCCCTTTTTTGGAAATTTCATATGAATTTAAAATTACCTTTTTTAGAAATTCCTTTTTTTAAAAAACTTTTACATTAAAAGAAAGTCTTTTTTTGAACTCCCCCTAAGGGTTTTTTTTTGACCTTTTTTGAGGGGGAAAACTTTTTCCCCAATTCACCCCAAAAGGCTTTTCTTTTGTGTGAACCCTTTATATGCACCTAAAATATTAAATTTTAGAAAAAATTTTTGGCCCAAAAACCCTCACTCAAAAGCTTTCTTTTCCTTTTGTTGTTCCTCCTTTCCCGCTTTCTTTGGGGCATCGGTTTAACTTTTCTTTAAAATGTTTCCCCCCAGGTTTTCACCCCAAAGTAGGCTTTAAAAATCAAAAGATCCTTTAAACCAAAAGAAAAAAAAAAGGGAAATTTTTTTCAAAATCAACTCATTAAATTTTAGATAAAAATTTAAAAAAACAATCTCAAGGGGCTTTTTTACCCCTTCTTCATTCCCTTTAAAGTTTTTGGGTTCTTTTTAATATAAAATGTTTTGGTACATCGTTTAATATTCTTTAAAATAGTTCCCTTCAACCCCAAATATCCGGTGTTGGAAAAAATTTAAATTTTGGGGGTTTCCTTTTGAAATTTACTTTGGGTTTTGGGTTTTTGGGGGGAAAATAAAAAAATAAACAACCTAAAAAATTTTTTAAAAAACCCTTGTTTTATAAAAAAAATAAAAAAAAACCCCCCAAACAAAACACCTTTAATATTATTTTATATATATTTAATTTTTGTTTTAATTTTAAATAATGGATTTCAAAATTAATTTAAAAAAATGCAAAAAATTTTTATAAAAAAAATTAAAAAAATATAATATATTTGTTTATAAATATATAATAAAATAAATATATTAAAATAAAAAATAAAAAATTTAAATTTATATATAATATATATATATATATATATATATAATAATAAAAAATATATTTTTTTGTGTTTGGTTTTTTTTATTTATTTTTTTTTTTGTTTTTATAAAATTTTTAATTTTATTTTATATTTTTATTTATACAAAATTAAAATTAAACAATTTTAAAAATTTTAAAAAATTTAAATTTTAAATTGTATAATTAAAGTCACACACACACAAACACAACAAAACACACAAACACACCACACACCAAAACATATATATATATATTATATAATATATATTATATATATAAAATATATAAAAATTAAAATTAGGATATATAAAATTTAAAAAAATATAATTTTGGGGGGTTTTAATATATAATTATGATATATATATATATTTTGGGTTGGGGGGGGGGGTTGTTTTGGGGGGGTTTTATAGATATAATATAAAATTAAAAGTATTTATAAATAAATATAATATAAAATATAAAAAAAATATAAATAATATAATAATATAAAAAGAATGTATAAAAAAATATATATATATATTTATTAAAATTAAAATTTTATACATTTATATATATATTTAATTTTGGGAATATGTATAAAAAATAAAAATATATATATATATATATAATATTATATATATAATTTTATATATATATATATATATATTTATAGTAATATATAATATAATATATATATATGATAATATATAATTATATATTATATATATAATATTATATATAATATATAATATATATATATATAGATTATATAATATTATATATATTATAATTTTATTATTATATATATATTTTAATTATTATATATATATTTTATATATTATAATATATATAATGGTGTTTTGTGGTGTTTTGTAATATAATTTGTATTTTTTTATAATATATAAAATTATATATAAATATATTATATAAAATATAATATATCAATATATAATATATATATATATATATATTTTATATATATGATATATATTTTTATATATGTTTAATTCATAAAATTTATTATATATTATATATATATGTATATATTATTTTATAAAAAAAAAAAATTTTTTTAAAAAATTTTTCCCAAAACACCCCCAAAACCCCCAAACACCACCAAACAAAAATTTATTAAAATTAATTTTAATTTTTTAAAATTTTAAAATTATATTTTAAAATTTTTTTTTATGATATATATTTATTTAATTTTTTTTAAAAGGGGGGAAATAATAATATA